>NC_092527.1:41427500-41567500 GCF_037038585.1 Patagioenas fasciata
GGACGTGTTTTCTATACTGATAATTGTTAATAATCACACCGGGTTCTCATGCCGTACCTGACGCTCCCGGACAGCAAATCACTTTTAATGGAGAACAAAGCAGGGAAACTGAGGGCTGGTTGGATCTGCCGTTTTGCCCAAGGTCACAAACGGGTCGATTTATGGGTGGGAACAGAAATTAGACACAGGGTCTGTCATTTGAACAGAACTGTCACAGGGCAGCAGGGGAACTGCAGAGCAGGAACGGGGGTGGCCCCGGGGGCTGCACCCCAAAGCCCGCAGCTCTTCCCTCCTCGGGAGGAACTGCGGAAAATACCAATACCTGCTTTAGAACCAAGCCTAGAAACACACAGGCTTAGCTTACCAAGGTCCAAGAGGTGCCACCAGCAACAGCTCTTAGCAAAGCGCTTTTTAAAACTGAGCAATATCCATTAATAACTCATCTTACACTCTCGTCTGGACTGGAATATCTGGATTTGGTTTTGGTGGGTGTAGAGATGAGACAAAACAGCATCTTAGCTCCAGCCTGAAATATCCCTCAAGATCTCACTGAAACCTGAAATCGTATCCGAACGACAGGATTTGCCCTTAAGCCCAGAGTAAAACCCTGCCCAAGGTGGTGGGTGCAGCACGGCACGGACGGTCCCCTCTCGTTCCTAAGGAGAACTCTAGGAGAAACCAGCAGGAATCCTACAAAAATGATGGAGAGTGCCTTTGTACAGGGAGTCCCGTGGAAAAGCTGAGGGGCAATGGGTACAATGGGGAGATTCCAATGGGAAATTTTTCACATGAGAACAATGAGTGGTTGGAACAACCTCCCCAGGGAAGTGGTGGGTTCCCCAACACCGGACAATTTCCAGATTCAGCTGGACAGGTGCTGGGCCAGCTCAGCTAGATCGGGCTTTGCCAGGAAAGCTTGGATCAGATTATCCTTGCGTTCCCTTCCAACCGGCGATTCTGTGATTCTCTGCAATTCTACTTTTTGTTGTTGATACAGCCTGCTTGTTCTCTTACTCCTACCCAACACTAACACTAGCACAGCTCAGGTACCAGATACCAATTTTGACAGTCTTGCATCAATAGTATCTATTCCCCCTAAATAAAGTACGCGACTAGTCCGTTTCTTAATAAGTTTTGAAAAAATATGCTGAAAAGTATTAGTAAAAGCATCCTCCTAGATGGCACCTTACGTGGAATTGTATCTATTGACATTACCACTATTCTGTATGTTTGGTTGGTTGTTGTTTTGGTTTTTTTTTAAGTATAACAAATATATTTACCTTTTCACGCATAATTTTATCAGAAAACCGAATAAAAAGACAGTAAAGAAGCAAAGTTAGCTATTAGATAACAGTCCTTGCTGCCAAAAGCCATAATCTGACACAGATTGAGCCTGGTACAGTAGTCAATTAATGGCTCAGTGCTCATACAATAATGACCTACTAACCTGACGGTGTGTTGCTCTCACATTTTGCTGTCCCCTGGGATGCTACTGTCACTGTGTTATCTATTGCCTGCTTCCCTATCAAAGAAAATAAGCAGAGCTGAAATGTATGTACGCATCAGGCTCTGTAGTTCATTGCACACCAGCCCCAGCAACTGGAGGAACAATAGATTTATAAGTTTATCCTACATTAAACCAAACATGCCTGACTGCACTGTAAATTACTAAATAATAAACCAGGTGGTGTAAGATCCTGACTTGGACAGAATATAAAAATCTATCAACCTGTAAAATACAATAACCATAAACGTGCTCTGTAGCTGATGGCTCAGGTAAAGCAGCCACGTCCAGCAACAGAGCTTTTTCAGGAGTAAATTGCAACAAAAGGTTTACTAAATTTAGGTCTTGAGCACTTTTTCATTTTATGCAACGCCATCAATAGGAGAAAAATAATTGAGCTAAAACCGGTGGCAAATGTGTTTGTTTTGTTTACATTTCTTTGTCTCTAATGGAGCTATTTCATGGTAATGTGTTGTGTTTCCCAGCATATTGCCACGGGCATTTAGTCTGATCTCCAAAGAGAAGATGAACTACGGTACCAGGGCAGCAGTTCAGGATTCAAACACTACACCCAGATTAGACTGAAGTACGGGAGGTACAAAACGGAGAGAGCCGGAAGGTCAGGGCACTCGCTTCCTCTGAATGGACTAAATCTTCATCTAAAATAAAGTATTTTGCTTGCTGTTGCACGCCCCAGTAGCCCTGCCCCAAATTAGAGCTGAGATTTTTAACAAGTGCTACCTTTGCTACCAAAATTAATTGCCATGAATCACGGAAAGCATTATATCAAGACACTAAAAAATGATTCAATAAATTCTAAATCCAAAATCTACAATACTAATTAATTCCATTTTTGGAGCTTTTCAAGAGGCAAAGCAGGTTAAGATTACATGTTTTACAAACAGTGTTTACATTCATAGAGGGACAACTAATTGCTGCCCGGCTTGACATCATTACAGGAAAACGCTGGGGGATGCAGGCGGTTTAATTGGGGGTGGCTTTAAGTTCACAATAGGACTGGTACCACAGTGCTTTACTAATGTGCTTATATAGGATGATCATACAGTAACACAGTTACATTTTTTCTTTCCGTATGCTATCTTTACAACAGAGAATATAGTATTTTTGTGTACAGGCAAGCTGACACAGTATATATTTCCCTCTCAATTTTATTCACTTGCTTTACAGACCATAAAGAAATGTTTCTTACCTAACAAAGCACAGACTCGACTGCAGATACATGTACTTTGCTGATATGTGTGCAAAGCACATACAAACTCTGCGTTCAACCTCTCCCAGCTTCTCCCATTTAATGCAAAGCACCATGTACTCCTATAGAAATTCCTGTGGGTTCAGCAGTCGGTGACCAGAGCTCATTGGAATCTCCTGGTGGGGTTCAAGGCTGCTCTCCCACCGTTTTGGGGGGAAGGAATGAAAACCACATTGCTTTGGTGAGCATTGGGAAAGTGGTGAGGCAGCACCCATGGGAACCTCTCCAGAAAAGCTCTTCCCGTCCCACCAACACCAGCACCATAGACCAGTGCTTTGGCCAACAAACAACCCAGTAAATGGGAAACGGGGGACAGGAGCATGGAGCCACAGAGTGCACAACAGGAACAAAAGATCTCAACACTCAGATCTCAACACATGCAAAATGGGGCAGAAACGTGGGATGGACACAGAGTGGAGCAGTCAGAACTGGGCTGGCACAGCAGTCATGGGCAGCTGGGCACGTTCCTCCCACATCAGTTAGGGAAGATCCACACGTATTGAGGAATCCAATGTCTCAAATGAAACCTCTTGAGACTCTGATCCAAGCAACTCAATAGAAAACCATCTTACAGACAGCAAAGTCTGTGCATCTGCTAAGGGTCAGACTAAAGGTTTCTCTTACAAGTCACTCTCATCATCAAGTATTTTTTCTCTTGATGTGGTAGGTGCTAAGCATTCTCCTTTTTGTTTTTTTTTAAGTAAACTATGCTGAAATCTTTCCAACTTAGGAGCGATCGCATGCCATGTTTGTTTGTGGAGGAACACGGGGATGATCTGCTGCAGGATCTTGCTCCCGGTGCCCACACAAACCCCTCTGGACACCAGCTCTGGTGCCAGCATTGCTGTTTGCATCCTCTGCTCCTCCACGTCTCCCTGCGCAACAGGGTTGCCATGAAGCAAAACCACCCTTGGGAGACATTTAAAAGGCCAGAGTTATTTTAGCAACCAGCTTGTTCAGAATTATGTCGAGCAACCACTGAACTGCATCTCTGCAGGTCGGAGCATCCCTCCGTTACCCATGGGCAGCACTGGGCAGACGCTGATCGCGTGGCAAAGGAAAGACGTTGCCTTTATTCACCATATGGACATTCAGAAGCTTTTATTTTACTAACAAAAATCCGTGGAAAAGTTATAAGAGGAGACTGAAAACTCTGACTTTCCATTTAGTTGCATGACATGTGGAAAAGGCTTAGTTAGCCTATGAGAAAGGTAAAGAGCTGTTTGCATGCCATGGCGCCCAAAGAAAGTTTTCCTGCACTAGTCAGGAATTTAAATAATTTTCTGGCAATACATTTCTGATACATAACCCCACGTTACAACAACTGGCAATGGCAAAGTTGTTACGGTCTGCTTATCTCTATTTAATTATTTTTACGCACCCATCACTACGGCATCTGGATTCAATACAAAGATCAAATGTAATAATGCACTAGATTAAACTGTCTACAGTGGAGAACGCAAACTGTCACCATCTCCACAACACCCCAGCCTGCCCAACAACAACAAAACCCAACACGCAGAAGCCCAAGGACCAAAGACACGGACAAAGCCAAGAAGACGCATTTTCCTGCATGCGTGAGATGGGAGCACTTGGAATCAAGTACCGAACTAAAGGTGTCTGAACACAGAAGACCCTACAAGGCTCCTCTTTTGGAGCCACCTACCTCCAAATCTGCATGTCCTTTGAGCTAAGGAGCTGCAGAGATGATGAACACACAGAGACAGCTGAGGTCGTGTTTACAAAACCAGGACCACAAATATTTTGCACCGTTCAGTAGCCTGGAGTGGTGGGCAACCTAACAAGAGGTAAATTCTGTTCCTCTTTGTACACAACTCTATTGATTTCACATTCTACACTTTAAGAAAGTGCTGAGATCATTATGTGTCTTTTAATAGATTTTGACTCCGGAGAGAAACATGTTGAGAGCTGTCATCATCAAGATGCCTGCTGTCATTGTGCCATCTCCTTAACCTAACGTAAGGAAATTCATATTTAGTGAACAAGGAAATTACTTGGGGTATGTATCATTCAAATCCTTAAGGATTATTGGCTAATTAGGAGCACAGTAATGTAAATTTGCCTTGTGTCAGGTTTTCAGGAACAGTAAAATAACATAATTAAGCAGTGAACAAAGTAGATCATTTAAGCTACTCTTCACTGACAAATGTATATGATGTCTAAATAGAACACGGGCTTCTAAACCAGTAACTAATGGGAACTGACTCTACTTGCCGGAAAGTCTAAAACAATGGTTTAAAAGAGTAATCAAGTATGTTAGTCTGGAGTAAACAGGTATAGCTCATGCTTAGTGCTGCTGAGGAGGAGGAGGGTGATGGTTTCAGTCTCTGGTGGGCACCTCCCGACCCCTCAAACAAGAAACTGGGAAATACGTGCAGCTGCGGCAAAGCCACGTGGAAACTCAGCACAAAACCACGCAAGGTCTTTGCATAAGCAACTGCATACATGTTTAGGGGCTTTATAACCTGATTCTTCTCCTTTTTCTGCATTGGTTCACCCTCTGTTTCCCAGATGGCGAGTCTGCACAAGACACGAGCCAGGGGCAGATCGACCGGGGGGCAGATCAGCCGGGGGCAGAGCAGCCAGGGGTAGAGCAGCCAGGGGCAGAGGAGCCGGGGGCAGAGCAGCCGCCCACCGAGGATGCTCATTTCTCACACAGAAAATCACCAATGCAAACTCCACCACCAGCTCCTCCTCGTCCACTCCATGGGAACATTATTTTTTAACCACAGGTGATTTGGTTCAATATCTGGTTTAATATCAGTGTAATATCAGCAGCACAGAGGAGGGCGGGTGGGTGCATCACGCTGGGGTGGGACATTTTCATCACTGCACCCAGAACCACACACTGGACTTGGTCTCTGAGCTCCCGGAGCTGATCCCAAGGCTGAGGAGCAGTTCCCCAGCGAGGGGCAGAGGACATGCCCTGGAGCCCTGGGGCAGACGCGCTGCTCTGCTCACCGTCACCAACCCGAGTGACAGAGCCCCAACCATCACACACCCCACACACATCGCTCCGCAACATCTGGGCTCCCGGACAAACACTCTCAGTGCTTCTCCTCAGTGGTAACAATTCGTTTCATTTTACAAATAAATATTACAAATAAAATTTACAAACAAAGCGTTTCCAGCTCCTCTGGTTTTCCCACTCACACACAACCTGTCTGCCCATGCACTCTTACTCTCTTATTCATACCAACATTAATACTCTTGACTTATTCAAATTGCTATGATTTTAACAGCCAGCTGCGGCCACCGCATGAAACAATCATCCCCAGGTCTCATTTATCGTGAACTTTTTCACAACACAAACACTGGGAATATTCTTCAGGCTGCAGAATCCTTGGCCACTTTTGTCCTGACAATAACAGGATTCTGCAGAATATTCTGAAGAATATTCCCAGTAGTTGTGTTGTGAAAAAGTTCACAATAAATAAACAACATGAGAGACAGTTGATTACCTTTCTAGTTAATGATTAATTAAGAAAAATGCAGAAGCCCTGTCATAGTTCATGGTATCCTTTTTGTAATTCCAATTGATGGGCACCAACACTCCAACACCCCAAAAAGTCTAATTCCTAAACATTGCACCCCTGCTAATTCCAGAATACTCTTACAATTAAAAGTCTTAAAATCTACCGCTCCTCAGCCTGCAAAGGCATATAATTTTCGTTTGGTTCCCATACCAGAGTTTGCAATTACATTGAATAAGTCATTTACAACTGTCTTCTAATCAAAGAGATAATATATAGAATAAGTGTTTCAGAGCAATTAAATCTTTTTTCTACCATTAACTAAGAAAGGTTATTTTGTAGCCTCTTTGTGCTGGAATGTAACAGCACAAGTATTGTGCTGTGTTATCAGTTTAAAAATTGAAACCTCTGTGCATCTTTTTTTCCTGCTGGATTCAAGTTAAGCAAAATTGCCTTTCATGAGAAACGCTTGCAAATTATCAAAGACTTCTTTTAAACAAGCTCAGAGAGCGCAGGAGAAATGTGTTCCTTGCAAAGTAATTGGAATTTCTATCTAAATTATTCTTGGACAAATTAAAAGTGCCAAATATAAGCCCATTTTTATTGGGAAGAATTCTATTATAGTTTGTAATAAAGCTAAGCTAAAAATCATGCCACAAAATCCTCACAAAAGTGGAACGTATTTTAGGAAGGAGAGCGCAAGCTCTCAGCCTCCTATATGTTCATTAAAAACTATTTTCAGTGAAGTGATTAGGAAAAAATTGCTGACTTAGCAGAGAGAAAAACTACTGCTCAGACTTATCAGTATATCACAGAATTAGTGCTTTCCTCCTTGAGAGGTAACATCCAACTGACGGACTGGTCACCCTGGATGAGGGCTATTTTGATTTTACACAAACTAAGCTTTAAATATTAATTTTCATGCAAAAGGAAAATCATTTTGTAGCTAAAACCTCCCCCCTCTTTCCTGGCTGCTAATTCCCACACAGAAAAGTGCAGTTGTCACCCCCAAACGAAGTCATTTTTAGCCCTCTGTGTCTAATCGCAGCGAGAGCCACTCAAATAAATCAGCAAGGAGTAAAAGTAAAATTTGCAATAAGCTGATACTACTGCCTCATCCTCCCACATCTCAGGACATAAAACTTACTGTCACAAGAACTCACAGCCCGAGAATTAATCAAGGAACTCTTAAAATCCTCCAAGCACCTTCCTTCTGATGACTAATTTGCCTTTCCTATTGCAAACTACTAATTTTTTATCTCAATCGATATGTACAAATATACCTCCCCATCAATCACCCGGGGCAAGGACAAACTTCCACTATTTATGTAATACTGACTACAAGATGAAACAAAAATTGACTCCAGCAAACCTGGGCTGCAGGAGGGAGGGAAGGAAGGGATGGAGGGAAGGGATGGCAGGAAGGGATGGAGGGAAGGGATGGAGAGAAGGGATGGAGGGAAGGGATGGAGGGAAGGGATGGAAGAAAGGGATGAAGGGATGGAAGAAAGGGATGGAGGGATGGAGGGAAGGGATGGAAGAAAGGGATGGAGGGAAGGGATGGAGGGATGGGATGGGATGGGGGAAAGGATGAAGGAATGGGATAGAGGGATGGGATGGAGGAATGGGGTGGAGGGAAGGAATGGAGGAATGGGGTGGAGGGATGGGATGGAGGAATGGGGTGGAGGGAAGGGATGGAGGAACGGGGTGGAGGGATGGGATGGGATGGAGGGATGGGATGGTATGGCAGGTGCAGGTATGGCTCAGATTAAATCGGTGACTCCAGCAAGAACCAAGGAGGATTCAAGGATGTAAAAATCAGGGAGACTTTCTCTACCCAGTTAAATGCAGTAACAGTGAAGGAGGATCACTTGAGCAGGGCCTGCTGTGATAGGAGAAGGGGTGATGGCTTTAAACTAAAGGAGGGAGATTCAGACTGGACATGAGGATGAAATTGTTTCCACTGAGGGTGGTGAGAGCCTGGCCCAGGTACCCAGAGAGGTGGTGGATGAACCATCCCTGGAGACATCCCAGGCCAGGCTGGACGGGGCTCTGAGCAACCTGAGCTGGTGAAGATGTCCCTGTCATGGCAGGGGGGCACTGGGGAGCTGGGAAGTTCCCTTCAACCCAAACCATCCTGTGATTCTATGATTCTACAATTTCAAGTCCTGTGATGTTCTCACAGGGGCACCGGGTCCAAACTCTTCCACTTCCTCTTCTGTACCAAGGAACAAAGTCTCAGCAGCCATAGAGTTCAATATTTCAGGAGATCAAGTGCAGCAGAAAAAGGGATCAGGGAGGAAAATGGTAGGATAAAGCACTGGAAACGCATGACATGGATTCCCAACCACCGGCTCAGAACAGAAAGATGTTTAAGCTCAGCTCTGCTATTTTAAATGGACAGGACCAATATTTTACTGATGAAAATAGACCAATGGCTCAACCACCCATCTAAAGCCACTTTTGGCATAAACTCCTCCACTAATCAATAAATCTGATTCCAAATCAGCCTCCATACTGGTGCTGTTAAGACAAACCAGAGCAGCAGCAGGACTGCACCTGTGAGGAAGTCACATTATTAAGGTTATAGATGTGCTTAATTACCTCGATGAAATATGGTCCAATTTGTTAATTTAAGTGAGCAAAGCAGTAAATCATGTTAAAGACTATGGCGCCGTGGTACTGCTTCTGAGCAAACTTGCTTTTATGTCAAATGAAAAACTTCATTTGAGAGCTGAGGACTCCGGCTCTGCCCCTTCTGTGGCATTCACAGACATTTATCCCCCCCACAAAAAGTACATGCAGCACAACACAAAAGACTTTTAAAGGGATCAACATTAACCTCCGTGAGACAGGGCAGAGACGCACGTATGTAGATCTACGCTCATTCCTAAACTAGAAAGTGTATTTCCCTACTCCTTTCGATGCTAATCAATTCAGTTCATTACACCCCACTAAGAATTTAAAATCAGAGATAAGTTTTCACATATCATTAAAACAAAGCAAAACAACAAAACCCAAACCCACCCAGCCAAGAAAACCCTCCCCATGCATCTCGTTTCCTCTCTATCACAAAAAGGCCCCGGAGACTCTAAATTTGACTCTTGGTACTACTAGTCAGATTGGTTTTATTAATTAAGACAAGGAACTTATTGGAATTTACCTTGAAAGACCACACAAGGTACATTATTAGAATAATCTCCTTGTAAAGAATAGAAACAAAAAAAGAAGCATAATTGCAATTTCTTGCACCCAGGCTGCAAACCTGCCCCAAAGCTCTGGTTAAACAGTCCAGTCTTCTCAGGTTAAGGAATTTCATAAATGGAACAAAGAACATAAATGTGAATCCTCTAAAACTAACATCACAATCCCAAATTCCTGTTATTTGAATTACTCCTATACTTTGCAGAGCGTTTCAGATCGCATTGCACCTGCTACCAGCAAACCAGACGAGTGGCTTTGTGATAGAATGACTGATGCTGTGGCCAAAAGAATTTCTGAATTAATTTATATTCACAGGACATGCTTTAAATTCTCCCTGTCTTTCTACGCAGGGAGCCTACATCATTTCAAATGGGCTGAGAGGGAAGAGGTGAAACTGCTCAGGGAAAGCGCCACTTGGTGTCCACACCACTTGGCCAGTGTCCTTGTCCCTTTTTCGGTGGCCACCCCAGCGATGGTCACACCTGATAAGAACGGAGAGGTTTGATCTGGAGAGTATTGCACAGCAGTTTGGGATGGTTTATATCTGAAATAAGCCTGGATGGAACCCGCAAGAGCCGCAGCTCTCAATGTGCTGTAAATTCAGTCGTTACATCCACTGTATCGTCTCCTCTTGCCTGATGCTCGGACAGCAAACAAGAGCCTGAATCAGCTCTCTGGAAATAGAGAGAAAAAAGCACAGCTAAACAAGCCTGAGTCTTGGAAAAGCTGAGAACACTGATAAATTGAATCCTCATCCACTAATTTCAAATCCCAGTGAAAACCTGATGCCCTGCTTAACACTCTGAAGGTACAGAATCCTTTGCAAAGCGAATCTCGCTACTTTGGGACGTCGCACCTCAACTCGGCCTCGTCTGCTCAAATTCCCATTCACATACACAATATCACACAGCATTGTGTCTTCAGATTATTAGGCTACACTGAATATTAATTCAGCTCTGTGCTTACAAAATGACTAACTCAATCAGTGAATTTCTTGGAGACATATTTAAGAAGGGGTATTTATGGATTAGGCGCAGATTTTAGAAATGAAATGGGAGACAATCTAACAAATCTATCAGGAATAAGATCAACAACTTAAAGTTTAAACCAATCATCTTGAGTATATATTTGAACTTGGATATGCAGATGTGGTGCGCAAGTCCCAATGGTTCAGCAATACACTCAAAGGATCAACAGCCCTATAGACAGCTAAATTACTCGGAAAGCCAGGGAATTTATCAAACATGAATTTCAAAGTGGATTCTAGCCTGCAGGAAAAAATGGAAGTGCCCATTAATGTACATACAAAATAAATGTTGTCTGCGAGCTCATTCAACTATTTATTTTTGACACAGAACTGGCTAAAGATTTTTAATTTACATAAAAAGGTACAAAGACTGTAACCCCTTTGATGGAAGAGATGGGAATAAATATCATGCAAAAGAGGTTTTGTTTGTTTTTTAAAGAAGCACTAACAACCTCACAGGTACAACACAAAGCAATCATTTATGCTCGTTCACATCTATTAGTGCATTATTTATAACTAACTCCAATTTGAGAGCGTTAGCATTAAATATGTTTCTCACATGTAGAAGAAATTCTTACAAACTGATCATATATTATGGATGAAAATTGTAACAGCTGCACTGAAACTGGTTAAAGCAGACATGGCTGAACTGAACCGAGGCTGGAGCTCAAACCTAACCCAGAATTTACTTTACTGACCAAACAAACAAAATATTAAATTCCTGTATTGCTGACAGATCATCTATCAAAACATGTTTTAATAATAAAATATTTCACAGCTAAGATGAATAAAAAAAATTGAATCATCCGCAAGCCTTTCAGAACCAAGACTTTGTCTATATAGACAGAGGGGCTGAGCGCCATTTGAATCAGAATAAACTACACGTAAATTATATCTTATAAACTTATGATTACATATTTTTAAATAAAATACATATTTCACCCCTAAGTGAAATAATGTTAAACCCTCCTGGCAGTCTTAAGATGTCACCTGCTGCCCAACTCAAACTTGGCAAAATGGGCATTCAGAAGAACAGAAAGAAACCCATTAAGTGTGTTGTAGTTCTTGGGATTTCTACCTTCAGTGTGGTGACTCTGGGAGCTTCTTTACAGCTCCAGGCTGCTTGAGCCAAGTTGCATTGCCTGTCTCTCAGCTGTTTAATTAAGTTCTTAACTCTTTTCAGAACTAAAAACCAGATTAAGAGCACTTGCTCTTCTTAATAATATCAGATTTCACTCTTCATTTTTAAAGACTTGTGACTGGCAATCCTGTGTTTCATAAAAATTGCATAAGCTTTTTTAATTCCCATCAAAAAACCTCCTTCTGTTCAAGCCAAGATCCATGGGCAAAGAGTTGCTTGTGGACCCTTCCCCGACTTGAAGCTCCCAGATGTGAATACAGCCTGACAAACCAGTATTGCAGCATTACCAGTTGTTGAAATACTTCGTTATTTTGAATAATTTAACCATATTGCAATGGATGTTGGATAGTAAAGCACACACGGTATAGATAAAGTGGAGTGAGAGGGACAGCTGAGATTTCTGATACGAACTGCGGAGGAAATCATAGGTAAGAAACACTTCTCACCTTTTCCAGTTCAAAATCTGAACGCTAGATAATTCCACTTGTGTCATTCCGCTTCTGCAACACGTGTCTCGCTAAACAGGAGCACTGTTCTCCAACTGCGCTGAAACGCAGGCAAAGTAGAAGCAAGGAGATGAATTATGGCAGCAAAGCAAGCTGCATGTGCAAAGCCACACGGGCATGCAGAGCACGGGGCAGCACATTCGAACGGCAACCACCTCGGATTACATCTGAATTAACAAAAAAATGAATACAAATACACAGGGGGATCTCATGATTAATTCAATTTCCTCATAAACAAGAGGATGTTTGCTTGCATGTTCAAGTTTTCAACATCTTGGAAGACATTTGTATATAGGACCTGAGACGGAGAAAAAATGCTTTATTACTTAATAATACATCACACATAATAAATATTTGTTTAACAAAGCCTGCATGAACCTCATGCATTAATCAACATTGAATGTGGCATGCCTTGTGCTATTAGCTCAAAAGTAATATTCCAAATGATAAATAAACTAATATTAACCTTCTGTGCTCATTAGCAATGCAAGTTCTCAATAGTTCACAAACACAACTGATACAGTCAATTGAAGGGTCACATTTTGTAAATGTTCATCATTAGAGTTTCAATGCTCCATTCATTCAGGATCCAAACCAATAAAAACGCATTCCAGGTGTAAGTCCATCACTTCATTACCCTTGTGAGCGCTGCACACCAATACGACCTTCATGTGGAAATCAACGTCACTACCTGTTCTTACAGGAGAGTTTCTTAACTCAGAAGCAAAGTGAAGATTTCACCTTTGGCCACCAGCTTCTGAAATACTCAATCTGGCCTTCAAATCAATATGATTTTTACCGAAGAAGCATCACAGAATCAAACTGCGGAGCAATAATATCATCCCATATTCACTTTGTACATGACCGATATATGTCCTGAGAGCTCAGAGGTCTTTCCTCCTCTTACCAAAAATACTGAAAATTAAAAAACTGCCAACCACAAAGCACCGCAAGGCCCAAGCGGGCAGAGGAGCATCCGTGGTCCACGTGGCCACGCTCAGGACAGGGCTGGTGGGGAAGGTGTCTTTGCTTTCTCACCTCTCTAAGCCAGAATGGATCCAATTAGGAGAATGAACAACATCGCAAACTCCTCCAAGACAGGGTAATAAACCTGTATCAGTGTTGAAGTGGGATTTTAAACGTATCACCAAAGCACAGAGATGACCGATGCTCAGGGTAAAGGGAGTGTGAAGGTTTGCACTGCAAATATTCCCCTACACACCACGCGGCGTCTCATCTGCTTGCTCCATCCGCTCTGATGTGTGACTCGGTAAATAAAGTCAATGAATAATTTTGACAAAAACCATTGGTTTTGAGCGAAACCCCGTGGTTATTCTGCACTCAGGAGCCAAGTAATGCGGCTGGTTACGCAAAGCTGCATGCCAGCCCTGGTGAAGCAGCGTGCAAGCAAGTGGGAGCTCCTCACACCTCCGCAGTCAAACAGTCAGCATTCAGCTCCGCAAAACAAACCCAATATTTGCTTGGAATTTGGATTTGTTTTGTTTTTTCCCAACAAATATTCCAGACAGCAAACTCTTTCATTAAAACGCTGGTTAAAAAAAAAATAATATATATATATGCATACATATATTAAAGTGAGCAAGCACACTGCCAAAACAAATGTGTCTTAAAATCCAATCAAATATTGACTGGAAAGTGCTTGGGCGTCAGATGCTGCCCAAGTTTTTGTTTATCCACAGCTGGCCTATGCACATATATACATATTCACAGCATCTTTCGCATCTACTGTCTTTAATGTATTAGCTGTAGGAAAGCTATCACGCCCATCATTATCCAGAATAAAGGCAGAAACACAAGTAAATGACACCCTTACTGCACCGTGTTTTATGCCTTGTTTTTATTTCCTTGCCTCGCCTTTCAGTGTAAACAGCCCGTGTTGTTCTAAGAGGTCAGTTTTATATGCTGCTGCACCACCGAACTGTTTGGGTTTAAAATGACACTACTGTTTAAGACCCCGTAATTTTCAGAAGGTCTGATTTACTGCTCTGGCACTCCATAAGCCTCATTTCATACCTCCAAGAATGAACTAGTCAAAGTGTTAAATAAACATGAAGTAGAAGGCTTGTTTTCTTTCCAAAAGTGCAAGCACTGTGTTACTCTAATGATTAAATATTGTTTAAATATACAAGTGAGTGACTAGTTTCGCAGTCAATTCTTTCCCTGTGCTTCATTTTATGTATTAATTATTTTGTGTTCAGACAAAAGCTTTAATTAAGAAGCATAAAGAGTTTCTGAAGAGTGAAGAAGTAATGGTTTCATCTGCATTAAACTGATTATGAGCAGCTACATTTCTGAAGAAAAAAGGCATCAGGGAAGAAAAAAGAACAAAGAAAAAAAGCAAAAATCTTAACTAAGCCTGAATTCGTTAAAAAGGATCTGATCCCGTCGTATCATCAGCTGCGACGCTTCCAAGTTTGAATAAAAAATACTGTTACCTCGCAGAGATTATGTGAATCTTAGAAACAAAATCACCTGTGGGAACAGAGGACTGAACTCAGACCTTTGCTCCAACAAATTTTTCAGAGAGATTAGTAAAACTTCTCAATGCACAGCAATACAGGTCACGAGAGCCACAGAAACGTCTGTGCTATAGCAACAAATCCCCACAAGTATCAGCACAACGGGCAAAAGAAAAAACCTCACGAGGGAAACGTTCCCATGGAACATCTCCAGTGAAACCCATCCTTAGTGAAGGCTTCGGGGACTGTGCTTTCCATGCGTTTATGCATGGCATTTGGAGAAAATATATATTTTTATGGCCGTTAAACCAACCAAACAAACAAACACACTAGGGGAGGAAGAAAAAGATTGTTGAAATGTCCAAAAGAAGGTGCCTTTAAGTACAAGAAAAGATGTTTGCTCTGGATTTTGTCATTGCAGGCCTGATATCAAACTTACTCAAGTTTGTTGGAAGTGGTTCCACTGACTATAAAGCACTTGGCACGAGAGCCTGTTGCTGGAAATTACATATATAAAGCCATAGTACAGCACAGGCTGATGTTAACAGCGACTTCAATTCCTCAGCTACAGATGCTTATGGATTTGCCAAAGCTCATCTCTGAGGCTGAAAAAGCTCCCTTTGGGTGGTGCCTCTGACAGGCTGAATTCACCACAGGTTTCATGTTCGCATCGCTCCAGGGAGCTCTGACCAGGGAGGCTCCTTCGAACCAGGAGGATGCCAAATTACTTTATGTAGATTTATGTAGGAAGAGATTTTATGTAGATTTATGTAGGAAGAGTCATGGGGAGAAATGAGAAGGAGTTTTTGGTTGGTTGATGAGGGTGAGGGACCCCGACGGTAACTCCTGCTGAGCGTCTTTGCGAACTTTGTGCCCGCTTAGACCTGGCCTAACAAGAGAGGAGCTGTTATCTGAGTGAAGCTCATGGTTTGCATCACAAACCGTGATTCTTCGCCTGCATCGCAGGGCTGGAAGGTGGGATGCGGCATCTGCAATATCTACAGAGGTTCTTCTGCCTCCACCTTCCGTCTTGGTGGTCTTAAATCCGACCCTGAACATCACTGGAATGTAGTTTCTGCAGTTTAATACAGCTACATCTTTTGCCAACAGTCCCGTCCTCCAGCCCTGGCACAACTGAAGATCTGCAGGGAAATGTAGAATCAAGAGCCATAAGACATTGGGTTACAGTTCATGAAAATTTGCAATTTAAATATATGGCGACTGAAAAAGATGTAGATGTGAAATGTACCTTTTATCCAACCCACCTGCAGGCTGCTTAATTAAAGCCACCGACATTCAAAAACAAACAAGTAAACTAGAGTGTAATACACAATAATCAAGTGAGTGCTTCCATGTGTTAGTGCAGTTTCTAACTCACACCATAAAGAAATGAATGAGTAAATAAAGAAACAAATAAGAAAAATGGGACCGTTTTATTTTTGCCACAGAATGAGCTTGTGACCTGAATCCTCCCTCTGATAAAGCCCTGAGCTGCCAGCCTAAGCTGGGGGGATCTACAGGGGTGCGAAATGCTTTTCTGTGTAAAACTGCAGATAACTACATGAGAAAAATGGAAAAAAAATATATGAATAAGTTATTCACTGTTTTTCTTTATGTTGAGATTTTTCTACAAATTCATAAAAAAAAAAAGCGTATTCCCATCAAACCTTCCTTTCTGAGGATGCAGCATTTGAAAAATATATAGGAGGAAACTACACCATAGGATGCAGGGAGTGCTGGAGATGTTATTTTGTGCTAGAAAAATATTGGAGGGAAGTTTTAAGTGCTCTACCTGATGCAATAAAAATACCGCTACAGTATGTCCTAAACTTTGTATTCCTCATTTAACAAAAGACACTGCCACAGATAAATATCAGAACAGATTTGTTAATGCTGCACTATTGGCAGTTACAAACAGATCACTGCAGACTGGGAGACTGAGCAACTGCCAACTGGTAATAAATGGATGGCTCAGCCTAAGGATTTACTGCCAATGGGGGGAAAAAGGAGAGCTCTGTGAACAGAAATAAACTGAAAGAATTGAAGAAAACACAAAATTTCTTGCAGGCTTCCTTCAAAATACAAATTGGTTGGCAACAGCCAGGGGAAAGAAAGAGAAACCCTTAATAATCTGAAGAAAGCCGCCGGGCTCCTCCTCTGCCCAGACCCCGCGCTGCACCAACACCCATAGGAAAGTGCTCCCAAATAATAATAAAACAGATAACATTTGTTTAAACTGTATGCGACACAGCTCTTCTGTCTTAATCATCACAGGCAGAGATATTAAAACAAATATCTCGCATGGACGTGCAAGAGGGTGATGGGCTGATTCAGACACACGGACAGAGGCTGCCGGGGCTGCTCCGCGTGGGCTTCGCACTCCTCGGTGCCTTGAGCTGCAAACTTGGAATGGGATTTAAGGACTTCTGCAGCTCTACAGAAGGCTCACATCGTTTATTGGCGCTGAAAGACACCCCTGGGATGTGCTGAGCTCCTCCTGTTGCGCAGCATCTTCAAAAGGAGGGTTGAGAGATTATGTCTAGAAATGCTGCTGGTCTCGCCTTGGCTGGTCTCGCCAAACGGCTTGTTGCTTTTCCTTAATATAAAAATACGCATATATATACATGTTGAATATACATATATGCATGTAATTACATACATACGAAGAAAATCCCCGTGGAGCGCTCGTGGCTGCAGAGCTGTAGGTGCTGTGGGATGGACAGGATTTCCTCTCCTCTAATGAGTGTTCAAATGCACATGCATCACAGCGAGTTAGGTTTGTGGGCATATGCTGACTGTATTTAAAATATTATTAAAAAAATAAAAACCAAAACTAAATTGTCTGGAGATACGACACCGCAGACCTGGACCCAGTTCTTCACTTGTGTACACATCAATAGAGCGGCATAAAATTGATATAAGGCGTCTTATTTTCCTAGAGCATTAACTAGACCTACCAGGTACAAATTTCTGTGTGGCACATTATTGATCTTCACACACCAAATACTGATCATTTCAGGGCAAGACACACAGCTGTACAGCACTCTGGGATGGTTAAAGGCAGCAAGCTGGACCCAAGACCCGGGGACGAGGACCGGTCTGTACGGAGGGTCGGGAGCAGCACCAACAAGCCCTGAAAACTCTATTTAGGAATAAAAAAAATCAAAATGAAGAAAAAGTTACCCAGCAAACTGCAAGATATGAACTTGATAATTACTTGGAACCAAATTAATATCAGGATGGCTGCCATTATTCTCCGAGGACGACCATTTCATCTATTGTGCAGGTGTACCCTCCAAGAGTGGATCACGCTGATGAAAGACTGCAAGAATTTCAATGACACCTTGAGGGATCTTATGAATAAAATATCAAAAATGGACATCTCCTTTGTATAGGAAGATTTTAATGCAAAAACTGTAACAGTTTTATAAGTTACACCAAGAAAATAAGGAAGGTTTATTCTATCTTTGGCTGAAGATAGACAGATATTGTCAAGTCAAAGTTTTTTGTAGCCACGAGAGACTCTTCTCTCAAAAGCTGATGTTACCTCTGTGCCGGACTCCTATCTAAGCACATTAACTACACAGTCATAAACCAACAAAATTAAGAAATGACCCTTTCTCCTCCAAGGCCTGACAATCAGAAAACTTGCCTGAGTAGGCTTGGGTGTAGGATCAAGCAAATCTCCGCTTTTTCACTGGGCACTTTAAAGAAACAAAGAGCAAAGCCCAGAAAAACTGGATTTAATGACATTTAAGGAATAACAGCCTTGTTCTCAAGGAGGGAGGAAACAGTGATTGGGGGAACAAGCTTAAAAAATCTGCAAGCAGATGAATATTAAAGCCATTAACCTGTCTGAGATAGACAGTTCTAGTGCCCTAGATTTCATCTGTGTACCATGCCCAAGCGATGCACAACACTCTGGAATTGCCTGACGGTTTGGGGCGGCGAGACCTACAGACACTCCAGCAAGGGCTTCAGGATTTTTCGGGTGGCTGGGGAAAGTAGTCGGGTAGTAGTCCTGCGATTACTATGAAATTATCATCTGCCACCGCTTTCTAGAAGATTTTTAGGCTCTGTTGCTTTGGGGTGGGGAGAGAAGACAGGGAAGTTTGGGGCAAGCACAGAGTAATTCCCTTGAAGTGTCCCATCATCCACTGGAGACCTTATTGAGTCCCTTCAGTACTTAAAAGGGGTTGATAAGAAAGATGGGGACAGACTTTTGAGCAGGGGCTGTTGCGATGGGACAAGGGGTGATGGTTTTAAACTCAAGGAGGGAGATTCAGGCTGGACATGAGGAAGAAATTGCTGCCCCTGAGGGTGGTGAGAGCCTGGCCCAGGTACCCAGAGAGGTGGTGGATGAACCATCCCTGGAGACGTCCCAGGTCAGGCTGAACAGGGCTCTGAGCAACCTGAGCTGGTGAAGATCATAGAATCATTTCAGTTGGAAGAGACCATCAAGACCATCGAGTCCAACCATAACCCAACTCTAGTACTAAACCATGTCCCTAAAAACCTCATCTAAACACTTTTTAAACCCCTCCAGGGATGGTGACTCCACCACCACCCTGGGCAGCCTGTTCCAAAGCTTCACAACTCTTTCCATGAAGAATTTTTTCCTAATCTAAACCTCCGTTGGTGCAATCTGAGGCCATTTCCTCTTGTCCTATCACTTGCTACTTGGGAGAGGAGACCAACCCTCTCCATGGTACGACCTCCTTTCAGTAATTGTAGATAATGAGAAGGTCTCTCCTCGGCTCCTGCTCTCCAGGATGTCCCTGCTCATGGCAGGGCTGGACCAGATGAGCTCGGAACATCCCTTCCAACCCAAACTATTCCACGATTCTACGAACCTGACATGGTCAGCACTATCAGAGCAGGATGTGCAGCGAGACGCGTGGCTTATTGCTGTTAATTTTCATTTCACGGGGAAGATCGCCCGTTCTCCACCCACGTAACCCCACCACAAAGAGCCATGGGGCTGCGCCTCCCTCTCCGGACACACCACGGGGCCGGCAGCCCCAAAACGCACGTGTTTGCCGGGTAATGTACATGGCGGCGCTTTCCACGGCATAAGCTGTTTAGGTTCAAGGGTGTTTCACTAGCACAGCTTATTGGGGACTGCATTTTCTCCAGGGTCCGAGGCGAGCTCTACATCAAAGCCTGATTGAGCAGAAAATATGTGCTAATGTTCACAGCAGTACTCTATTATGGTATAAGTATGCTTGTAAATATTCACTACATGTTATTACGCCATTTGAACCAAGAATATTGCGGGGTGAAAGGTCGGCCCTAATGCTCTCTCAGGAGGCAGCAGTTTTGAATATAACCAAATGGGATAATGGTCAGGAATACCCAGAGGGGGCAATGTAGCACATCGTAAAGAATTGTGCTGCGAGTTTTAAGTTTTCAGGACAACAAAGATGCCAAGGAGATGGCTCATAAGCAGTCATTATTAATGGAATGACAAGGGTAATGTTAAGCAGGATGTCTTTACTATAATAAATCTTGTCCCTGCGCCATTAGTAGTCCTTACAACTGCAAATAGCAGTTAGGTTATAACCTAACATGGCAGAATTTTATCCTCTCAATCTCTAATGTATTTTATAATGCTGTTAAAGTCAGGAATAGCAACTGTTTAAGCTCACTTAATCTGTGAGAAGTTTAAACACGAATTTTAAATGCGAAATCTGCTTTGATAGTAGTTTCTCTTAATTAAATAGATGAAGTAGCTCTTTCTAAGCATACACTGGGCTGTACTAGAGGGTCTGGGGAACACTGTTGAATTTAGAACGTTAAATATTTTCCTCCAGATGTAACTCTTGCATTCTAAAAAAGAGACAGTTTTTATTTCAATTTTAAAATCTATTTCTAGAATAATTTGTGGAATTTTTCTGTTGTTATAATACCGTGATTTTCCAGTCTGGAAATAAACTCTCTTTTCCTTGAAACAAACACTTTGGGGTGAATAAGGGTTTCTTCCCTTCCCTTCCCTTCCCTTCCCTTCCCTTCCCTTCCCTTCCCTTCCCTTCCCTATTTTCTTTTCTCTTCTCTTTTCCTTCCCTTCTCTTTCTGTCTCTTTTTTTACAAACAAAAATGACCAAATTCTGTTATCAACAGAGCAAAATAAATCAACAACCCTTTTCATAAAAATGGCATTATTCCAGATCGACATTTTATGAACATTCAGAGTTTGATCCAAGGATGATATATTACTTTCAAAGTTGTAGGAAAGTAGTGATAAAATTTGGAAGAATAAATAAATAAATAAATAAATAAATGGGACAGTATTACAGAAGAACAACTATTCTTCTTAATGTATCAAATTTGGATATGTTAAATGCTAACCGTTTTATAAATATTTAATGAGCTTCACTGCTAGCTATCCGTTTCACCTCCTTTGTTTGTCTTCTAATGATCTTCCAGAAATAGCTGTGGAAATCTCCCATTCAATCCCCTCTGTGCAATATCGTGGCAGAGCCACCGTTGCATCGTGACAGACGGAGCCCAGCGCACTCACTAGGAGTCAGCAGAGTATCAGCTGGTATGATCAGGACCATCTCCAACCATCCTGGTGTTCAACATCCTCCTCCACCGCCTTTCTTTTCTCAAAGTTGCCAGAAAGCCCATTGCACGTCTAAGCGAAATCTGAAAATTAGTCTCCACAGCTCTGTGGAAAGTCCACGCCAAGAGGGTCACTCTGTTGTCCTTGTGGAGTCGGACACATGCACAAAAAGAGACTTTCCTCAAACTCAAGAACACTTTTGAACACAATATAAAGTTTAAGCTTCAGCTGCTGGAGTTGGTGTAAGAGGGTTTCTTGCCACCCAGAACCCACAGCCGACAGCTGGTTCTGCTTTGCCTTCAACAAGCTGCACAGATACCTTCCCATCACTTCCCTGGAACCCAGAACAGTGGGGTATAGACACTGGCACCCACTGCAGAGGTGCAGGGCATCGCACAGGCACAAGGAAAACGTCGCCACTGTTTTCCCTGACGTGGAAGCCAAGGCTCGGCCATCCTCGCATCACAAACTCACTACCTGAAAAAAGACCTGGTCCCACAGACGGTGTTAAATATTTTGGCACATAAAAGATTTTAAGTAGCCAAGTGCAGAGCATGAAAGCAATCCCATGGGTAAGGAACTAACTGAAACCAGAGGGTTTGACATTTCTAACGTCCCAGGGGTTCTCCTTTCCGCACCGATCACTATGTCAGGATTAAAACCTTCCACTGCAAAAGACCTTCATTGTGATCTTTATTTTTAGCAACTCAAAGACCAGTGAGATGGTAACATCCCATCACTTCACCCAGCTTTTGGACTGTTGATGGGACACATCCTCACCCAGTTCCTGGACACTCCATGGGACACCTCCTCACCCAGCTCCTGGATGTTCCATGGGACGCAACCTCACCCAGCTCCTGGACACTCCATGGGACATCTCCTCACCCAGCTCCTGGACACTCCATGGGACACGTCCTCACCCAGCTCCTGGATGCTCCATGGGACACCTCCTCACCCAGCTCCTGGACATTCCATGAGACACCTCCTCACCCAGCTCCTGGATGCTTCATGGGACACGTCCTCACCCAGCTCCTGGACACTCCATGAGACACCTTCTCACCCAGCTCCTGGATGCTCTATGGGACATGTCCTCACCCAGCTCTTGGACACTCCATGGGACACGTCCTCACCCATCTCCTGGATGCTCCATGGGACACGTCCTCACCCAGCTCTGGGGTAGCTGGGAAGGCAGACTGGGACCTCGACCCCGGGTGAGTGGGCTGGACCCAGCAGAGCTGCAGCAGCTGGTCCAGGCTCACCTGTGGGAGCTGCCGCCCTCTCTCTTCAGTCAGGACCCAACACCTGAGCCAGCCCTTCCCTGTCACCTGGTGCCAAGAGATGTCCCCCAGGTGACAGTGTACTCTTCCTTTCACAGTAAAAGAAGCCAAGTCGTTATTCTGAAGGCTTTGGGTTCAAAATGACAATATATCAGAAGGGCAATTACAGAATTGAGACGCCAAAGCAACTTGTGTTTCACGGAAATACTACAAAAACACACCAGAAGTTTGACAAAAGCAGCAAATAAAGGAATTGAGCCACCTCAGAAGTGATTTCCAGCAGACCCCGGTCTTTCCCAGGGTCTCCCTTGGCCGTCCCCCTGCCCAGAGCTCTCCCACGCTGTCCCTGTCCCCCTGGCACGTGTGGCATGGCAGGGGGGCCCAGCAGCACTGGGACACCCGCAGGAGCCACAGAGGCCCCACAAATCCGCTTTTCCCACCCAAACGCAAAGCAGAGCGCCGAGCGCTCCCGAGGTCTGCTCTCTGGTGAGGTTCCACATTAAGATGTGACAAGCTCCTTATATACAAGAGGATAAATGATATGCAAAGTCCATACTCTTTGTTCTGACAAGTGTCCAGAGGGAAAATTCTTGAGATAAAGCTGTAGCTTTCTAAGGCACAAGGGTAGGGTGGGCAGAATGAAGATTTTATCAAATAAGTTGAGCGCTGAATCACTGGAAAACACCACATTGGCTTCTCCCGGCACCTTCCCACCCTCCTCGGCATCTTGGCCTTACCTCCCACCCTGACATTTGGCATCACTGAGCATCACCCAAGCCCACTGGGAGGGGTTTTTAATGGCTAAACATACATAGGAGTGTGCAGGAGCCCTAACGCTCACCCAGAAAATAAACCAATGCAGCTTTTTACCTGCTCTGCTTTAGCACGAGCCCTTTCTATACAGTTCTGTCCCACTGACAATGATTCTGAAGAAGAGTTTCCATCCATATTTTGAAGGCTGCAAGCCCCCACTCCAAGCTCTGGTAGGAATGAGGGTATGCCGAAAGGAGGCAGTTATCTTATTGAAGCAAATTCGGGCATTTTTAAATTAAACTCGGAGATTTCATTGCATTTGGTATTAATGATTTTGTGGCAGGCAACAGATAAATCCAGACAGAAGAGAAACAAACTGCTGATTAAAAGCTCAGTGTGCTTCTTATTCAAATACAGCGTAAACATTAAAATTCACCCTGACTATATTTACCTCAAAACTGTAGAGCTCATCAATTATTAGACGCGGTTTTAATGCACACAGTGTGCTCCCATAATATGGCAATAAGTCCCAAAGACTTATGTAAAATATCTCTTTTTTAATCATGTCGAGTTTCATAGACAAAAGTAATCACTAAAAAGCCAGTGGCTACAAAAACTGCAAACAAAATGAACCTTTAAAAGCTAATGACTTAAGGGTGATTTTACAGCCATATAAAGTATGTTAGGGGCTTACACTATTTGTCATTAACACATATTTTGAAAGCTTGGCTAATATAATGTGACACAAAATTAGTCAAACACAATTCATGCAATATTGTTTAATTTTACTCCTCATTTAACTTGGTTTTAAGCAAAATCATTATGTCACATGATAACGTTCACTTGAACAAGAAATATTTTATAATGGTGTCTGCGTTTAGAAATGAGTTATTATGAGCTACATGCTGAACACATTCTTAACTATGAAAACTATAAAGCTAATAGCTTAATCATATTTTGACAACATCTACATACTTTATGCATTATTTACAAGAAAGATATAAAATGAAACTACTGAATATCTTGCGCCATACTTCACAGTCATAGTTAACTGCTTAAAAATATAACACATTTATCTTGCAGTGGCTTTAGATTTGCATAGGGATATTTGCATACCATGTTGCAATGTGCTCTTAATGTAAAATTTAACCTTTGTGCTTTCTCTCTGATGTGGAAGGTACACTCATTAAGTTAAAAATAACGGTAAAAATAAGTCTGCTGGTGATATACATTCCATAAACGATTCCCTTGAGCACTGAAGAAAGGTAAAATGTGGGTGGGAAAATGTTTAATTGAATTAACTCCTCATTTCCTATATTTTTATTTCAAATTTCAGTGGCAGAGCAATCGGAGCGGTGTTTGTCAACCACGTGAACCGCACTAAGTTTTACCTTCGGTGAAAGCGGGGCTCTCAGCGCCCTTCAATCCTGTGTAACAATGTGCATTTCTGGGTGCGGACAGAGCTCAAAATGCTCGACATCTTTTCATCGCACGGCCCTTCCTGAGCATCGCGACTCAACATGGGGCTGAAGTCATTGAGCCTTTGGACAGAGTCCACAGCTCTCAAATCTACTCTGGTTTCCTACAGCTCTGAAGCCCATAACGCCACTTTTTACCCTCTCCAAACGGGGTAATTCTTAACAACTCCTCAAAGAAACGACATTATTTTTAACCGATCCTCATTTAGGTGATGCTTTAAAGTAAAGACACCATCTTTCTGCGCACAAAACATATTAATATTACAGCCCGGGAGAGCATATGATGAATCTGCTGACCACCACCCAGCAGTTTTGCAGTTAACGGCTCCCAAGCAATTACGGCGGCACCTTTGATTTTCCTTCCCAAACAATTCACGCCGGTACCTCCCTGCAACGCCACTTCTGCTGCCGGCTCCTTCTCTATTCCAAAAAAACCCCTTTGTGCGAAGAAATTGTGCACGACTTGCTCACGCGCGGTAATTGGGCCGTTATTTCTTCCGTTTTTAGGGCAGATCTCGCGGTGGCGTTTCTCCGCGCTGACCCACCGACGACCTCCGCCGTTGACCTCAAAGGACTACTTTCTCTTTTGGTGAGAGATAATTCAGTCTCCCCGCTCTGCCTCCTGGGCACACTCAAAATTATGTCTGGTGATTCCGCGGCGCGGACTCACTGTCTGCTAAGGACTGAGCTAATACCGCGCCGTTCAATTAATTCAGGACCTGGGGATGGCCTTGAACTGCCCTCCCCACCGGGGAACGGCTCCCGCCCCGTCCCCGTGGAGCCCTCACCTCTAATAAACACGGCTCTTTAAACACGGGAGGATATGTAAATGCATTAATTTTTCATAAAGCCGGTTAGTTAGCGCCCGGTACCCCCCGGCAATGCCCGGACGCTTCGCTGCCAGGAGGATCGTACGGCCCCGCAAAGTTTTAAATAAATAGAAATAGGTGAAATTTTCAGCCAAGAGCCAGGGCGGGAATTCAGTATTGGACTTTTTGACTTATTTACTGCCTCATCCAGACCTGCCGGGCGTGCGCTGGTTCTTGTAAAGATGCTCAGCGAGGTAAATAAACCGGCGCGGCCCCAGCAACCGGCTGTTATTGCAGCGCCGAGCGGAGGTGTACGGAGCGGGAAATAACTCTCCCAGGGATAAATTACATGTGATGAGGGCCAAAAGAATACAGCTCCTATTTCAGGAAGTCTTCCAGGCAAAAGCAGAGATTTGGCAGTTTTAGCGTTCCTTTCAAGACAATACACGTCCACCAAAAACATTACTCTTCACAGAGTACCCCAGAGGCCTTTCCAATCATCTGGATGCTCGCAGTTATTCCATTCCCTCAAATTCAACACAGATCTTCTTTATTAATTTTAATTTGTCATCAATAACCTGACAGGCTCTCTTTCGGCAAGAAATACTGTATTAACTGTTTCACTCACTGTGGCAGCTATTAAAAATGTGATAATGATTAGCAGTAATGAGGTCAAATAGAATAATGTGAGTATAAGTTGCTACCAGCGAAATATATAACACAAGAGGATTTATTATGTTCACTTGCTGAAATGTAATTTAAAAACAGGATATTACCACCTGCTATGCTGGCTCATAGGGTTATCCAGATCATTTAAGCATTTCCTGTTAATATGTTTATTTGCTTCTGGCAGATATTACCACTACTGTATTTCAAATAACTACACTTAAAACAAAGTTAATTGTTCCTATCTACTTAATATAAATACGATTATGTAAAGCAACAATTAGATGACTAGCTGGTAAACAAAATTATTTGAGCATCAATATCATTTAGGAAAAAAATGATGCAATAACATAGAGTTGTGGGCAATAAATCAGGTGTGTGAGAAGCAGATCTATGGCCAAGAAACTTTTTGCAGGTGCTGAGAGGAGATGGGCAAGTGCTGTAAAACCAGCGCTGCGCACGAACCGCTTCTCGGGAAGAGGCAAATTGGGTGAAACATTAGAACAATGTGAGAAACCAACGGATACTCTCATTACTCGCCTGTGTTCCTTAAAAACATCGTAGATTTTGACATCCCCATGTTAGTTTTCAAATTATTGATCTAAATAGAGTCATCTTTGGTTTTCGCTACAGTGACACGGAGCGATTTGATGTGGACCTGGATGAACCCGCATGTATGTTTGATCTACAAAAGCTTGTGCAGATTGTACAGACGAGTTTAATACAAAAAAAAATCTGGTTGAGCTTTAATTTTGAGCATAGATTAGAGAGTTCGGCTTCTGTTTGTAAGAAGTCTGAACTCAGCCAGAATTCAAACTTAAAGCTGTGCAATGTAAAGTCAATTCCTTATTTCGGGATATACGTGATAGCCACACAGTCTGCCCAGCTAATCCCTCCACAACCAGGTTGGAGGGACTCAATTTTTGGAAAATATTAGTCAGCAGTTTTACATTATGCTTTCATTGCCTTCCTTGCATGTGGCTTTTCCAACAGAATTTGTCATATAAATGATAAAATAGCGACAAATGAGCAAATGCAGTGGTATAAAGGATCTGCACAAGAAGAACGGATGTTACAGGCCATGCCAAAATACAAGTCACAAATAGACATTTTAGAAACAAAAAACAATATGCACGTATATTTATTTAGCCTATTTAAACAGTTTCTTAATCTAGCATACATTTTTTTCTTATTATCTTACATATACCTGTTGAATAAATCCATATATAAAAGCAGGATTTCCTGAGATTTACATAGTATTTACTTTTCCAAAAGCTAGGCTTCAATGGAAGAGGCTTTATTCCTAGCAATAAAGAACAGGCTGGAGTTCCAAGGCAACTATGAGAGTGAAGCCCTGAGTTGTAATTAATTATAAGGTAAAGCCTTTCTCTACCTGCATCTTTCCAAACACCATCACTCATGTCACTCTTCGTTGAAAAAATAAGATGCGTAAAGATTATGGAGACACTACATTTTCATATTGATAAAATGGAAGTATGTCCCATGCAAAAGAGGTGGAACGGCAATATCTGGATAAAGTTCCTCCCATCCCAAAGCACAGAAGCTTTAATTGCTCTTTTTAGCATCTTCTTTCCAACACCAGCAATGGGAGAACCTCAGTGACACTGTGGGAAGCCCCAAAAACTATAATTTCTGTGCCTAATAGGATGGTTTCCTTGCAAGGACAACGCCAAACTGCCCCAACACGCCGGTTGTAACTAATGCAGAGGCCAAGGCTTGGCCCAGAGACCCTCAGTGCTGTGCAGGGCTAATTATGGGCTGGAGTAATTGAGCTGCTGGAAGACTTTCCACACGCAAAGTCATAGGACTATAGAACCGTTTTGGTTGGAAGACACCCTCAGAATCATCGAGTCCAACCATAACCCAACTCTAGCACTAACCCATGTCCCTGAGAACCTCTTCTAAATGCCTTTCAAACCCCTCTGGGGATGGTGACTCCACCACTGCCCTGGGCAAAGTCAGCGTTAAGAGATGAGTTTGCACCACCCCTTTCCTGAGCTCGGCTTTGTGCTCCTTGGGAATAGAAATGTGGAAAAAATAAAAGAAAAAATAAAAAGAGAGGGAGGCAGGACTACAGACCAGGGCCATTCAAGAGTGAAGCGATGGATAAGGTGGCGCGGAGAAGGGCAGAGGGACAAACGAGGCTGCGTGCCCCATGCGCCACCTGTTGCGAGCGCAATTCGCTTGTTGGTGGCAAAGCCCACGAGGCTACTGTGCCCACCAGGGGCCACCCGGTGCCCACGTCCCCGTCACCCCCTGCGCCTCCGCTGCTCCTCTGATGTCCCAGCCCCGCCGGCTTTACATATCAGCTAAATTTGAATTGATGATAGGTGCCGTGTTTGTAATCCTACATCAAGCGGCGCTTGTGTCTGGCGTTTATTTGTGCGATTGCTCTGGCAGCTTCTTCCCGAGCCTCCTCTCATCTGACATGTCAGGTCTGCAATCAAAGCGAGTAGTGAATTCACTTTTACAGTTAGGCGAGCTGAATGCTATTACCCGTGTATTTGTCACCAACCTGCAGATCCCAGCCTCTAATCTGCCATCTGGATGGATGCTACAAAGTTAAGAGCCAGGGACATGCATTTCTCAGTAACTACCTGCTGTCAGCTATTATTTTAAGGATCCTGTGATTTTCTTTTATTTTGACTAGAAAAAACAAGGCAGCTGCAGTAATAAAAAGGCATATCAACTAGTCACTCTCTGGCAGATTTGTCACTGGTGTGGATACAGTAGTGGTATTTTTTGTTAGCAAATGTATACAGTGGAATATAATATTGTAAATCTGTAGTGCGCTCCTCACAAAGGAAAAAAAAATCCTTTTTAGAACCTTGCATACCAGTCCACAAAATAAAAAATGAAAATGTATTTGTTTTCACCTTCTTGTACGCATGCATTGTATTTTTCTTTTACAATATTGTCCATTGTGTGCAACATACTTTGTAAATACTGTGTTTGGGTTTAAAAATTGCTGCTGTCCTCCAATTTTAGTGCAGTTTGGATGGCTGCAAACTCCGTTACTGCCCAAGTCCCGGGCTGTAAATATTTGCTGAGAAGTATTGGAGGTTTTATGTTTGGAGAATCTGGAGAATAAGATTAATTTTTCAATTAATAATTGAACAATTAACAATATTCAGATTAATTTATTATAATAATGCTTTGAAAAAACAACAGGCAAGGAAAGCAAAGATGGAAAACTATACTGGACCAAATTAATCCCTTGTGTGACTCTATTTCACTCAACACAGTTATATCAGGATAAAATGATAATTAATTGTTATTAATACGAGTATGAAGCAACTGAGTGCAACAAATGTACACCCAGTTCAGTTCCTGTGAGCGTGCACAAGAACAAATTGTTTCGCTCTCAAAACGCCGCGTGTCATTTTAGATGATAAAGCAATTGGTTTGCTTTTGCATTTTCTTTTTTAGAAGTTCTTAGATAAAGACCCTACCTGCAGTTCTCAGTGTATGGCAAGATTAAATAGTAGAAATAGGTTTTGTGTGCTGTCTTAGGGCCCTGGGTGCCGGTGGCCGGAGGGACACCCCCAGGCTGCTGCAGGCAGAACCCGCTCCCAGCCCCGTACAACGCGTCTCACCCGCAGCATCGCGCAAGGACCACGTGCTCTAGGTTTGCAGAGCAAAATGATGCGTTGGCCCTCAAAACCAGAAAAATTGCAGTGAATTCACCAGCCCAGCACCTGAGTAAATGCTTTCGCCTGGCTACAGCACCCTCCCACCCACCCCAAACGCCAAAATCGCCCTTGGTGCGCAGACGTTGCTTAAGCCATGCTTGCCCCTCTTCTGAGTCTCCCTGAAATGTTTAAATGGTTAAATTCCAGAGACTCCCAGCAAAGGGAAGGAGGGGATGTGGGAAGGGGACTCTCATGGACCCTCATTCATCATCCCTGTGATCTCCAACAGGAACCTCCTCCTCCCTTGGTTAAGGCCAACGTTCACTTTCTGCTGTTCCTTTTTCCTGAAGAGCTCGAGCAGAGGAACCAATTCCTCGCTTATGGCTGATGAGTCCTCACTGATGACCAGAAACGGTCGCATACTTTGGGATTTGATTTTGGTAAACATGTGCAATTTAGATGTTTGTTCAAAACATCTCATCAGTCTCTGAGATGGTTCTGACAGCAACAAAAAAGTGGACAAAATGCTGACGGTTGAGAAACAATCAGGACATACAGCGTTTAATTAATTTAATTCCAGTAGCACCTCCAGCTGATTCAGAGCCCTCCGTTTCAATCTCAGCATTATCTGTTGGCTGCTACTCTTGTTCTCTTTGTCTTCTGCTATTCCCTTTGCTTTGTCCAGTTTTCAATCAGACAGCAAGCTCTCCAGGGCCGGTACCACATCCTGTGTAATTCCCCGTAACTCCTTGTATCTCCGATGCAAACTACAACTGAGCCCAAAAGCAACAGCTACTGGGAAGAATTGACATTGTGTTTTTTAAAGTCTGAAATAGGAATACTGAACGAGTTTTTACGAGATTCCTTGCACTTACATTTTCATACCACAATGAAAACATTAAAGGCAAATTCTTCGAAGGTGACTATGAAAGGAGCACCATGCTGCTCTGACCAAATCAGCTCCATTGATAAATGACTGGATTTTTGTTCCTAACCAGCAGCCCTGCAGAAGCCCAGCACATGGGACAGCATGTGGCACCAGCCCTGCAGATCCTCATGCAAGGGACAGGAATCTCTCGCTGTCCTCTTGGCATCGGTGGCACCACTGGGCACGGACTGAGGTCTACCCCAGATCGCAGAATCGATCGGCAGCAGATCCACAAGCAGAACCCAGATTTCTTCACTCCTGGGCCACCGTCTGGACCATGTGGTCGTTCACAAACTGCAACACAACGTCAGACTTTGGGGAGTTTCAGCTGAAATGACGAGACGCGGATTCAGCAGAAAGCCCAGAGGAAGGATTAACTTTCCCATTTGCCTGTTTATTTATTCCTTCAGGTATTGAAGAGCAGGATCTTTAGTACAACACAGCAAATGGCAAACAACTGAAAGAAAATCTTCAAAAGGGTAATGTCTGCAGTGCTGATGCTGTGATGAGTTGAACCTGCTGGCATCTAATCTGGGCGTCCACTTTTGGGAAGACTTATTCACCTCTAAGTTGTCATAAAACTGACTTAATAGGTAGATAGACAAGTTGCTCCCCGCTGCTCTCACTATGCTTAGTAAAACCTGTGAAGGTCCTACCCAGCTTTGGATGCACATGAACTATTTTACCAAGATTTCAGTGCAAACAATTGCACTATGTCCATTTACAATATTGTCCTTATTTGTTAAAGCATCCTTTTAGAATTCCTTATAAAACTTTGTCTAGCATCGCAGCAGTCCCAGCTGCAGGTACTGGGACAGCTTCTCCAATCTGCTAAGGCAATTTGATGCTCATAATTGGCACCTATTGGCCTGAGAGTAATTATATCAACTCACCCACGCCTGTGGCTACTACAGGAGTAGCAACAATTTACATAGAGAACATGCACCTTGGCAACAACAAAAGGAGAAGCCCTGTTTCTTTCTCATATGCTTATACAAGTCACAAGTGGCTCTCCAACTCTATCTCAGCAACTAAATGAAAAATAAGATTTAAACTGAATTCTGATAGCAATAGGATTACAGCTGAAACACCGAGAGAACTATGTAAACATCACTGGTAGCGCCCGTAAATCCGAGTGCTCTATGAGTCAATCTTCACTCAAACGCGCTCGGTTCACTTGCAGTTAAGAGGAACTCAGCCCTGGAGCCTTGGCAGACGCACGGACCCACGGTGCTGGATTTGCAGCCATGTAACCAAAGCCAAACGTCGGGCCCTCAAATCTCAGCCTTTCTGAAGCGTGTGGGCACACAATGGCCAAGAGAATTGGTCAAAGACCTTCAAAAGGTGCCTTTGATAGACAGGGACTAACCCATAAATGAGAGAGTTTCTCTTCCTCTCCTAAACAGTTTGCACTGTGAAAAAAAAAAAAACCAAAAAGTAACTTAATATTTTTGAATTTCTTGGAAAAGCCGATATTGTTCTTGATTCATTTGGGTTTTTTTTCAGAAAAGTATAAAATCAAAACATCAAAAACAAAGATACTATTTGAAAAGTAATAATATATACATTTTTTTTAATGCTTTGCTTGACCACATGGAGAACAGAGCACCTTAAGAACTCTTACTCCACATAAACACAACGCAGAGCACTAAAGAGCTCCTTTGCTCTTTGCCACAAACACCATGTCTGAGCAGGGAGGTTTCGGTAAAACGCTGCAGTCAGCAAAGTTCTTGCCGGGTCATTTCACCTGGGTGGTATTTCAGTGTTAAACAAGAGGATGCACCGGTTTGCGGGAGAAGGTTCTGGCTGGATTCACCTTTCTCTTGCAGTCCATGCACCCGAGACGAGGACAGCAGAGAGATGGGCAGCAGCTCCAGTGCTGCCAGGAGGGCTTCCAAACCACACCGGTTTATTCCGGGCAGGGGAAGCGCAATCTGCATGCCTTATTTATTCTTTTCAGAGCTGTCAAAAGATCATTCCTTTAGAGGGGGCATAAGGGTTCAAATCCTTGCATGGGAAGTTAATCTTCAATATGAAAGAAAACGTAGGATTAGTTAGTAGGAAATGCAGCTAATAGATTAAAAGACTCGCTCGCAACCTTTTAAGGTTATTTATTAGTAATTTATTAATACGGTTAGAACAAAACCGACTGTTGTTTTCAGAATTCATTTTTCAGGCTGCAGACTTATACCAGATGACACTCGGGCTCCGGCTCTTTGGGAATACACATCAAACCCTGGTTCATAATTTATGTAATGACATATACTTGGACACTGATTAGCTATCTTATCAGCCCTGTAATAAAGGAAGCATAACCCCTAGTTTATCATTCATTTATCTGAAGTCATTTTGAATAATATCACAAGATTGTAATGTAATCATTATGCTGTACAGCATGTGTGGGCCAGTACACTACACTGTCGGTGTCAGAGGACTGTCATAGTTCATACTACTTAATTTGCTCACTTCTTACACATTTATGAAATTGGAGTCAACAGGCTGGTGGAGCAGGAATATTCTGGCCAAGAGACTTGCACATATTGTGAATAAAGTGTTCAACAGGAGCGTGAAGGAGCACAAGACAAAGGAAAAATGGGTTTTGTGGTGGAACTGAACGAGTGGTCAAGGAGTGGGTTGAATTTCCCTCGACGTCCTCCATCCAAAGTACCCACAGACTTCAACAACACTTTCTCTGGGCATGAGAATGAAGTTTCCCTTCGGACAGCTCAAAGCTCCCTGCAAGACAACGAGGTTTCTTCATCGCCTGCAAGGCTGGAGATTTCCTGAACAAGCTGTAGAGCTCGCAGGGAGCTCTGCAGGCAGAACGGCCATTGAGAAGGTGCCCTGGATCATCAGCTCTGGAGGGGGTGGAAGGCAAAGGGCGCTCGAGGAGATCTCCCAAACAGCCTCGTCCTTCTTCCCGGCATGGCTTGGGGGTCTATAACCAGCTGCCACAGTATTTTATTGCTTTATTTCAGAGTTTGAATTTTTGGGAGTGGCACTAATTCATGGTTCTAGACCATTTTGGAAACATGAGCTGATAGTGTCTGAAGGAATCAGAAAAAATCAGTATCTCTATTAACTTGTTTATGCCAGTGTCGTGCAACTCAGTGCCCAGCCTTCCATATTTTTGAGTGTCTGAGGTGCATGAGAACCATAAGATTCCATCAAAACCACGCAAGCCTTCCCCAGAACAGGGGGCAGAGATGAACCCCCAGCAAAGCTCAGACCCTGCTCAAATCTACATTTACACCCTTCAAACCTTAGTCTTACGGACCCGTCCTGATCCTTGCTGTCGGTGTCCTGGGTGCGAGGTGACAATGTATGGGGAGAGGAGAACAAACACCAAGTTAGTGCCCAAGGATGAGAAATGGAGCATTTGGGGGATGTTTTGCTGCCCGGCTGGTGCATCGCGAACCCGCAGCCCTGACAGATGAGAGGGGCTGACGGATGGAAGAGCCGGTGACAAGTGGCACTGAGATAACGATCGCTGGGCAGCAGGAGCCATTGGGGTGTCACGGAAAAACCCCAAGATTAATGAACAGCACAAGTGGGATAAGTAATGGAAAAAAAAGGGAAGGAATGGAAAGAGTAGCATAATGTTTATTTTAAGATAGTTAATTACAAGAAGTGAATAATTAAAGCTGCAGTTATTTCCTGACAGCAGTTTAGCAAAATTATAACTGCAAAAAATAAAGTAGGAATAAAAGCCAGTGCTGAGCACGGGTGTGAGGGGGCAGAGGGGACTGTCCCCAGCCCACCCCACAGAGCCAGCGAGGGGGACCTGAAACGTCTTCTCCTTCTGTGATCGCCATGCATGGAGCACCACTGGTCATCCACCAAACAGGAATAATTACTTCACGAATAAAGATTAAATGTTTACTGTAAAAACAATTACACTAATTTCTATTACTTTTTAATGCACAACAGTAAAACCGAATGATTTAACCATCAATCTTGCATCCAATAGTTACGCAGTAGAAATATAATTCTATTTAAATTTTTATCTCTATTAGGATAAAACCCGTATTCCACAGCATCGTATTTCTCTACAGATTTCTTGGCAATCAGAAACTCTTCGATAAATTGTGACACTGGAGTTCAAAGTTGACATAGGAAGAAATGATGCTGAGCACAGGGAGCGGTGAGTTATCCCTGAATCGGGCAGTGCTGGGGTGAGCAGGACACTTCGTTACCATCGGATGCATAACGAAGGTCAAATGATACTAAATGGCCACGATTGCATCAAACCCGGTCTGAAGCAGATGATGCAATAAAATAAAAGGAGCGCGTGATGCCCCGCACAGCTGGAATAGCTGCAGAACCGCATGTTAAAATGGGAATAAAGCTGAAATAGGGGTCGTCGGCTCAGAGCAACGTGGGGCATAAAACAAGCCAGGTGTCCTCTGAAAGACTGAATATTTAAATAGGAATGAAACTGATCAAATTCTGCTTTAAAAAAAAAATATTGCAAGAAACAAATTGCACCTTAAACAGATTTTACTGCATTATGAAAAACACCAATGTGTCAAAGAGCAAAAGAGAAAGGCAGCAATATGGGCAAACCTGGCATAACCTCATTCAAAATACTGCACAACCCTACGTCACTACAATTTACAGCATGGTTTACACCATTGGATGTTTTTCTCCCCAAGATAAAAACTCGCAGGCAGTTTTTGCAGTAGAACCAAGTTCAGCAGAGCCGGTGCCGCTCCTGCACTCCAGTGTCACAACTGCTTCACTCACAATCCCATATGAAATGAACTATTCCCAACCTGTGCCCAAGCCAAGAGCTGCCCTGCAGAGCCGAGCTGCCCTTCCACGGCATCGATTCCCTCAGATACAAAACCAACCAGAGAAACATGCTCTGGATGGTTAAAAAGCTCAAAGGCCCGGTCGAGCACAGTCAAATAAATTAGAACATCATTTGAATATTCCTGTATCAGACATTTTCATTACATCACTTTTGAAGCACTTAAATAACAACGGCTTTTTTCCGCGCACACTTGAAAAAAGTACTTTTTCGAGCATTTATCCATGACCATATTTGCTGTATTGCAAAATAAATAATGTAATATGCGATGTAACTGCAGAAAGATGCAGAATTTATCAGATGTGATCTAGGCGAGGAACGGATATTAGGTCACATAGTTTCAACATTTATTTCCAAAGCTCTTTGCAAACGCTGTCAATACCGTCTTCTTGAGCGATGCAAGGGCTACAAATACATCTCCCTTCAAATTTATCCGAGCCACCTGTACTGATAGAATGCAGGTAACATTTAAGTAACCCGATTCAATTTCGAATACTAATTTACATCACACCTCCCATCCACACATCTCACCCTGTGATAGATGCCGAGTTATGTTATTTCCCAGCCTGATTTTATTTTTCCTGAATTTTTATTTATAATTTTCACTGGGGTTCATCACCTGTGCTTTCAAATGGAACATAAAGCAGATGTGAAAAAATGACAATACAGCATTCTTTCGTGGGAACGAAGGCACATTCCTGGCACCTAATATTCTAAATTTGCTCCTTCTGAGATCATCTTTTAATTTTAGAGTATTCTGTTCTTTCTGAAACTCTGACAAAAAAAGGATAAAGAAAACCTTGAAGTGTCTCCAGGATCTACTCATGTGCATATGGCACTCGGGGGGAAGGAGGCGGCGATCTGCTTTACTACCGCACCAATACGCAGAATAAAAGGTAACAAAACAGCGTTAAAAGCACAGAGCAAACATTGAGCCAGCTCAAAGTCAGTCTCTACTTCTTCCAATTTCAGCTACACACCTGAAATCCTCACAGAAAGGTCGGCGAAATGGTGTTCATGGCGTGGAGGAGCCTGTAAGCCCCGGCCTGGCTGGGGAAAACATTTACACCTACTACTCTTTTGAAAACCAGCAAATCACAACCATTAAAAACTTAAACTTAGCTTCTAATTAATCTCTCCTCCAGGCTGCACTGGCCCTTTGCTCCCAAACCAGCTCCTGCTCCATGTTCTGCATGGCCCAGCTTTGATCCCGGCTCAGAAAAGTGCCCAAGAGCAGACCCGACATGAAGCCAAAGCTGGTGCTTGAAGCTTGAAAACAACACCCCAACATTCCATGAGTCCTATGAGTTGGAATGAGCTACTCAGCTCCATTGAGGCTGGAAAAGGCCGTCACCCCATCCTAAACTACAGAAATCCATCTGTGACAGCGGCAGTTCATCCCAACAGTCTCTGACAGTGTATTTTACTGATAAACCTATTTTTGATTATACGATGAGATCTATTGTCACTACAAAGAGTTCATCCAAGTTGCAGTCTTCATAAGAATCTGATACTAATGCATTGTTGCTCACCAGATATAAGCATGTCTACTAATAGCTTTATTTTTCTTTAGCTGTTCAAGTGGTTAAAAATAGAATAAAATAAAATAAAAAGCCTTACTCGTTGTCTTTAATTGACAATTGCTCGTTTACCTTCAGTGACCCCCACACCACCTCTTGCAGTGAGCCTGATGTGCTCTCATGTAAAGTGGTGAAAGCAGGGAATAGGTTTGGGAAGTGGACATTGTAGACTGTGCTAAAGCTAATAACTAAGGTTAGAACCAGAACTAGTTAGTTATTTCCTATTAGTGAGTTTAACATGTGGTCTGTATAGTGCTGCAGTTGCAGAAAAGAGAGTGCATATAATGGCACCCTCATGTTCTTTTCAAACTGAGATCTTTCTCCATAAACAAAAGAGGATCACAGTTATTCTGCAGCCTGAATTACAGACAACTTCATTCTATGTGGGCCAGCACAATGTGAAAAACGCTTACATTGTGCTACACCTATCACGTAATTAATCCCAATATTACTACATGAAATCTCATGTGTGAGAATACTTTCCAGAAATGTTACGTTACAAAAAGGTCAACTATAATAATTTTTTCTGCTGGGTCCTCCTTTGAGCTGTGTTTACCCAGAGATATTCTGTTCCAGAAGGTAAAAGGAACAATAGTATTTGATAGTCCACTGAATACGGGTTGATGAAATGACCCGCACGGACCTGCCCAGCAGCTGCAGATGCTGCTTTTGGAGGTGGCACAGGATGGAGGAGGCACCATGTGATGGAGCTGGGTACCACACCATTGAGGAGGGCACCACGCCATGGAGGAGGTCACCATGCGATGGATGCTAACAACTCTGCAATTCCATGGAGTTTCACATCTATTCAGAGCTCTGGTTGCTCTACCAGGCATGTTGGTGTATTAAAATGGGGCCCTAAACATCCATGTTAAAGCCAAACATGATGGACACACTAACCTTTTGTCTCTGTTATAGTATATATACATATGAGAGCTACTTCCCAGCAGATCTAGCCATAAGGATAGGTCAACGTCACTGCACATTTTGCTCATCTCTGGTTTTCTGATCAGTGTCCCTGCAGTCTCACCATCACTTTGGTTTGGGATCTGCCCTTCCAAGAACAGGCTCACATTGGAACTCCAGAGGAGGACAACATGCTTAAGAGACATCACTCTTCGATTCCCACCTTTAATTCAATTGTGGAAACTAACACAACAGGCTGCATAATACAACCACACCACCTGTTTCATGGACATCTGCGAGTAAAAGTTGAAGTCAAGGTGGGATGACCATGAATTGTATCTAAATTATGCCATTTCTCCCTCTCACCAACCTGTTCTCCCCATGAAAAAAGGTACAGATTAATCTCTTCTACTGGGAACCTTCAAACAAGAGCCTTGACCAACCATTCCCATTCACTCCTCTGTGAAAACAACAGGTCACGGTTCTAGTTCAGCATGTTTTATTTAAGTGTCCTGATGATACACCTCCTCAACTTCACCTGCGGATTTATATGTATTATTTGCTATTGTATATATTTGTATTACGGTTTGTATATATTTGTATTACGGTTTGTATATATTTGTATTACGGTTTGTATATATTTGTATACATCTGTCAAACTCTACCTTGCTTATGTTCAAAATATTGCTGAACCATGAGCAAACGTCCCTTTCATTTCCGTATTGATTGGTCTTTATTGAACATAGACAGTTCTGCTGGCGCTGGCTTTGGTGTTTGGTTTGGTTTGTTTCTCCTTCTTTCATGATTTCAAGTGCCTTTGACAGTAATTTTCACTTTGCTTAACTCAATCAGCTATTGATAAAACCCAAACTGAGATGCTGAGTCCTTAAAAAGAACCTGTGTTTTTTCTGTTCTTTAAAAAGTACCACTGCCTGTATTTACCCTGAACCATCTGTTACGCGTCTAATTAAAATATATTTGTAATGAGCTTATTAGTGCATAGAATATGTCCTGAACAGGATGTCAGTCACGAACCGATTGTTTTGGTAGATAAGATACCTTCAACTCCTATTAGTTTAACAAAATAACGCCATTGGTATTTTTGTCCTGGATAAGAGCGGATTCGAGAGGGCAGGCATTCACGTACTTTTTGTAATAATTTCCTCTTCAAATATGTTGCTGTTCCTTTCTAATACAGAGTCAGATGGCCCCTTATAATTGCAGTATCAAATCTTTGCCTCAGTTTTCAACTGCAGGTGATTTCAAATGATTAAAGATGCACAACAGGGAATAAACAAAAATGCTTACATGCAATTATTTTTAATTAGTATTTGGCTATAAAGTGTGTGCCTTCATAAAAAAGTCTGTTATTCACATAAACATCTGTTACCATACACACAAGGAAACACACTGTAAGTCTGTCATCACATCACCAAAACAGAAAATACTAAGGAAGGCTGGACAGGAAAGCCAGCACTTTGAGTTTTTAAACAAAAGATACAAGCGTAACTGCCAAAACAGACACTGCACCACACCTTTCAATTAGCGTAGCTCACAATCAAAGGAAGAGCTATTACCAATGGAATTATACTTGAAAATGTTAAAATAGATGGAATTATTCTTTGAAAACAATGGAATCTGTAAGCACAAGACGATTTCAAACTCTTTACTAATTTTGCACCAGCGAACATAATCAAAACGCTTCCTGTTTGCACAGTATCTCTGGGTACTCTTCTGACAACTTTGTTAAATCTTATTTTTGTGCATTATTTAAGCCCTCCCAAAGAAAAAGAAAAAAGCCTCTGTTGTGGCATTAGCACATAAATAAACCTGCAACGTTCAGCTCTGGCCTCATTTCACAGAAACCGACTCAGGGACATTGACATATTTTAAGCAAGCATGCGACAAACAGCAAAGTAAGAGAGATATACAGGGCGATATAAATTAATACCGCAATAATTGATAGGTGGAGATAAGGTTGCTCTGCGGAATACCGAGAATAAAATGAAGAGGAGGTGTGAGGGTCCATGGCACATGAGTTACGGAGTCAGTGGGAATTGCGGGAGGAAACTCCGGTTGCCCTGACACCTCCAGCAACCAAACCCAACACCTTCTGGCAACCACTTAAAAGCTCAAATAACGCAGCTCCATTCACATGCAAATAAAACTGATTGTTTAATTAAAAAGCACACATGATGGTACCTGTCCGTTGTCCCTCCACGTTATCTATATTCAGATCTGAGGTGAGAAAAAATAAATCACCGCACCTCAATTGTGGCTCCGCCGGGACCAATAACTAATGGTTACGGCAAAGCCAACCTGGGGGCGCTGATGGTCAGGAACGCGGATGGAGACGCCACACGGAACCCTGACCCAGCGCCTTGACCCGTTAATTGTGCACACAAATCTTTCTGCATATCCTGGGAGAGCTCACGTGTCTTCAAATCCTTCCTTCCCCGAGCTGTTAATGAACGTCCTCTGGGTCCAGCTTCCTATTCACCACAGTACATCTTGGCCCAGAGAGGAGTCAAAAGTACCCTCCGAGTTTATAATGGCAAAGATGACCCTCCACGAGAAAGCAGATCCGAATCTTTTCCAGCCGCCTTTGATTTACAAGCCTTCTCTTGCACATCAGCATTTCATATATCTTCCAAAGTGTCAGAAATATGAAAGTCATACATTACATGCAAAGAATGGCCCAGTTCATTACTATCATTTTATTTATTTAACAAATACGGTATTTAATCAGGAGATACTGACAGCTACAATTGTTTATTGCAATCATACAACACAACAATAAATAAACATTGCACATTAAGGAGCAGATAGACGGATAACTGAAAACATCCCGTATAAAAAATTTGTCCTAAGAATTCCTCACTAACGGACAGTATTTGTAAATCTATTGACAAAGTGCTCCAAAAAGATGGAGCAGTAAATAAAACACGTGAGACTGGACAAGGTAGGTTTTGCATTCAGACAAAGTAAATTAATTCCTGAGTTGACTCCAGAACAGAACCACGCGACTTCCAGTCGGCTTTGAACTAACACAACAACATATTACACACTTGTAAAAAACAAAAGCCACATGAAGTCTAATCTGCCTTTTAGCGATAACCAATTTTCCATCTCGTAAAATGGAAATCACTTCTTGGTTCACATCCATGACGTGGGGCTGGGCACATGGCAACCGACCCCCCCCCCAACCTCACTTCACCCCCTGGAACGGGGTCTCCTCCCCGGAGAAGCTGGACTGTGTGCAGCCCTTTTCTTTTTTGCCTTCTCTTTTGCTTAAGTGATATTCTGTTCGGAGCTTTGTGCATCCTGACCTAATTGCAAAAGAGCCAAGAAAACGTATCTCCATTTCAAAAGCTCCAGTTTTCCTGTCTCCCCCACCCTGCTTTGGGCAAGCACCAGGCTGAGCTTTAAACCATCTCTACTTTCCCAACTCGAGCAAGAGTTTTGCAAGAGTTAGTGGAGCGGGAGTGTGTCTCAATAACCATGACAGATGGCTGGGCCTGAGACAAGAAATAACCATTTTCCTCCTGAAATCTGCTGCAGCGCCGCAGCAGGGAGACGCTGCCCTTCCCGCGTGGGACTCCCGGCTGAGAATGAACTCAGCACTTTGCTTTATTTCTCTTCTCGCTCAGCCCTCTGCTTTAAAATCACCCAGCTTTGAACGCTAACATGGAGGGAAGGAGTTTTAACTCCTTGTTTCTTAAAACAAGGCAAAGTCTGAAGAAAAAGGCAAACAGTTCAACCCCGATCCCCCGGACCCGGACGGCCACCCCCTGCCGCAATCCAGGGACTGCGCTTATTCCTGAACACACTGACCCTCCTCATCGCTGGTGTTGCATGAACAAGGCAGGAGGAGAAGGGTCCTGCAAAGCCCGTTGTGCTCTAACACAGAACGGGGGGACTAACGGCTGTGTCTGCTGCATACGCATTGAATTTAAACTTCGCCAAAGAATCAAAAAGGGAGGAAATAAAAGCTGATGTGGTGGCTACTTCAGCTCCAAGCCCCTATCCCCCTTCCAGATGAGAGCCATGTCCAGCATCCCACTTCCAAACTGCTCGGAGGTTTCAGTGAGTGTTAAAAGGGACGAATGTTACTGCAGGAGCAAGCCGAGGGATCGAAGGTGGGGTGACTGCTGGGAACACAGGATAACGGGGGCTGGCAGGTCCCTGCCACCAGTTATCCTCTTGTTCCTGGGAATACCTGCCAGGGGAAGATGCGGATCAGGTGCAAATCAAACCATGGCTGCCGTGGACACATGTCCAAGGCAAAGAGCCCTCGGGGGTTTAAGGGCCACAAATAAACCAACCAGAAGGCACTGGGTAACTTCTGTACCTGCCGCCGACCAGAGGCAGAGACCACATCCCAGGTATGTGCAACGCTCTCCGGGGGTAAATCAACCAGAGAACACCAGAACATCATCAAAACCATGAGAAAAAGGTACTAGTTATGTTAAAGTTCAGTAAAAGATTAAGTACTACAGAAGTTGAAATAACTCAGAGTTCAGATAAGTCCCTTTTCAGCACATTAAATACAGCCCCTGTACCAAACCCTGCAAATAACACGCACCAACCTCAATGTCCTAATGCACGTACTTCATCTATACCGCCACAGCCTTTACACTGAAGTCCCTTAAGGTGTGAACGAACACATCTCAGTCTGAACTTACAGATGGGGAAAAATCAACTGAATCGCACTGCAAAGAGCAAAGGGACAAAGGAGCCACCAACCAAAAAGCGCTAAGTGGAAATGCAGCAGCTCCTCAAGCAGCTCCGGTGGCTCCAGGTATTTTCATTTCAGGAGCACGACTACCAAAATGCAAAAGCTCTTTAATTATTTATGGAGCTTCATTGTGCAGTTTTGTTTACCCACCCACCATTTTTTTTTTCCAGAAGTTGTTGATGGTATTGACAAAAATATGGAAGCAATGTATCCAGGAAGGTCAAACCTCCAGCACTGTCTGCCTGAAGGAGGTTAAGTTGTAGCTTTAAAAGATGCTCTCATTGCTCTCAATAGGCACTCGATGCCTTCTATGAATGAGAAGCTTCAAAAGCATTTCTAAGTACTAATTAATGCAAGTCCTAGAGATAAACAAAGCAGTGAGCACCAATTGTGCCTGCAAGAATGCGGGCTCATTGTGAGGACTTCAAATGAGTGTCACATCTTTGAAGAAGGAATTTTAGTTCTTCACTTTATAAATTAATCTGTCTCCAGAAAGCTATTATTCCTCGACCATACAACTTAAAAACAGGATGTATTTGGGACTTTCCCATTGAGGGAAACTTGAAATAATGTTACAATACTTGCCAAAAAATCTTGTGTATCTTTGTGAAGTTTAACTCAGAACCAGCTGATTCCTTGAGACTCTCAAAAGCCACTTGAACAACAAGTACTATTCATATCTAATTTCCACCATCACAGACAAAAATCACAACTCCAATGCAGCCTCACAGCCCGGAAGGCAAAGACAAAGAAACCAAGTTTATATATTTGTTGTTTGCTTGGTTTTTAAATCTCAGGATTACAAAGCACTTAGGTTGATGGGTCAGGGACAGGGGCCTTCATCAACCACTTTGTAATTATATATATCCCTTGGTTTTATTTTAAACTTTATCCAAAGATTTGCACCAGGTTACCCCAAGTGCTAGCAAATGTAAATGCCCCAAAGCAGTGTGTACCATGGGATAAGAAGAATAAGAGTACAACTTTTATTTGCTTTGGAAAGTCAACCAATTTCTGAAGGAATTGATAAATATCCTCCTGGAAAAATCAGGAATGGAGTCCAGGCCACCGCAGTATTTCAGAAACCTTACACATGACAGCTGCTTCCCTTTGCGCTCTTATTTAACCACCCAGAGAAACCCTGACTGCAGAACTCTCTGATTCTTTCGAACGTCAGAGCTTTCTCGTTCATCTCCGAACCGGGAGTATCTCAAAGAATGACACTTTCTGCTCCCGTTTTTCTGATTATCTGCCTTAGCATTGCCCAGAACTAGGCAGAACCCCCAGTCCGTTTTGTAGACAGCACGAGATGGAGCACTTCTTCCTTTTCCAGCACAGGGCTGTCACATCGGCATCTCTAACAACAGTTCGATTGAAACCTTCCAGCAAGAAGACACTGCAGGAAAAAAGCATCTCGACAAGTCTATCTCCAAACCCCGATTTCCCGTTTCCTCCACCAGACGACAAACCAGCCCACAGATCATTCCTGCCTGCTCACACACACCTCGCTGTGTTTCTTGCAATACAAAATCATCACATTGATAACATTTATAAACTCTTTTACACATCTTCTATTTTTCTGTTAATTTCCCACCAGCCGGAGTAGCCGGCCAAGCCGCGCTCCCTTGCAAGCTGAATCATTTGCGGAGGTAGCGACTGCTCCTCATGGTTTTCTATGAACAATTCAAGCTAATTTGCTAGGAAAACCACCGAATTATCACTGCGCTGACAATAATAAATCATTAACAGCCAAAAATCTCCGCTTCATTCTGACAAACAGAAATATTTATATGGATGCCTAAGTAGTACAGGAACCATCTGCACCCCGGGGGGGATGTTTGCTCCGTCTCACACAGAACGGGCTTGGGAAATGTTTGGTAATTTCCTTACTCCGCTGCTACATTCACATGCATCTATACGCACCATAGAATAAATGTTTACAATTTTACTCATGCAAATCTTTTCGCTATTTTTAATCTCTTTCTGCATCATTTTCAATAGAAACCAGAGCAGCATACGGGTCTCAGGTTAAAAGTTTCCCCTTCTGTTTTTCTGAGGTTTCCACATTCACTGTTGTTAGGTTTCCAATCACCCTATTATAGCTGTGAATATTTTCTCTGCAAAGCTGAGAAGAACGTGGTGGAAAGTACTCCATGGCTACCCAGGAGCTCCTGCTTATGGAGAAGAGATCCATGAACTTCACCCCTCTGTATCGTCACAGGCTAGAAATAAATATGCTTTTAGCCACCCCATTTGTGCCTCAACCTTTCAGCACCCTTGCCACTTATCACATTTTTCAAGGTCACCCACTAACACCAGCTCCCCAGTTGCCCAATCGATACAAGCAGCATCACACTTCCCATAAAAACAGTTCTGCTTAAATTCAAGCCCCATAGTAACAATTTGGACGCGTCCTTAGGAATAACCAAAGAACCCAGGTCACATTCCTTCAAAAAGAAGGGATTTACACCATTAACTATGAATATGCACCACAGCAGGCATCAGGATGTCCCTTTGCAACCTAGTTACGCAAACTGGTTACTTTTAAGCAGGGTTAGTAAGGCTGTGCCTAAAGTGAAGCACACACAAGCACTCTGGGTTTAGCCCTGCTCAGCAGATCAGGCAAATGGAGGCTGCACTGAAGGTTTTGTTTAAGGCAAGGACGGTGTGATTTAGTTCTAGGAAAAGCAGATACTTACATTGCAATTTAAATAATTCTCAGTATTTTCTCAACGTAAGACCAATACCCACTTATGTTTGCAAATGCCTTTACATAGAGTATTTCTTATTAGATTTAACTACCACAGAGCAACTCCAGATCCTCCCCAGGCTTGCAAACCGAGTCCTCCATGGCTGCCTGGTGTGTCCTGACCACCCACAACCTTCACCCCCCATTTGCACTTGGATGCTGGAGAATTTTGGTCCCTGGTTTATGATACAGGACCCACTGCAGAGAATACCCAGATATAGGATGGTATTTGGGGTGAGGGGATAAGGCCACAAACAATTGTGTGGCTGCCCAGTGCAATCTTCAGTTGCTCCAAGAGATTATTTACTGCTTCCTAGCTGTATGGGGAAGATGTCTTTTATCTCTGAATTAAGCACAATTTATAGAAAGGGGAAAAAAAGCATTTCCCCTGTGGGATTTTTGAACCCCTATTGGCATTTGTGTTGTGTTTCAGCCATGTGTTTGTGCCACAGAGCGGGTGGTTCCCACTCGCTGTCCCCCTTCCAAATTCCCTTCCTGAGCAATGGGCCCCAGAGCCAGGAGGAGTCTCTGAAAGCGCCTCAGAACTAAATCAAACGTCATTTACATGTAATAAACTCCTCCTGAATGTCAGCTTGCCAAAACGGATTATTTACTGAGGTCCTGTTGTTCTATCCCATGGTTGTGCTGCACGCTGTTGTAAGAACCACGGAGATTGCAACCCATTAGTAACTGTCACAATCCAACTCCTGCCACGACGGCAGGAGACAGGAAAAAATACCTACTAACTCCAAACTGGAAATTGGATTCAGAAGACATATTTATTCTGAATTCTGAGACTGGTTCAGTGCATGATCTGTGGCAACTCTCTAGGTCTGTTCTATATCTCCCACTTCTAAGAAGTTAAACAATGTTTTTTCACCCCTGTAAACATCATTTATGTTAACAGGTGGAAATGGGCAAGTGCAAAATTACAGCCGTTAACGGTTCCTAATATAATAACAATCCCAGGATTCAGCCTGACACGGAGTCACCCCAGAAACCAAGTTGATGAGCTTGAAACAGAGATAATCCCAACCAGAACAGTTCGCAAAAAATAACAACTAGAAACAGGGTTTATCCAAAATCACTCAGCACTCCAACATCTACCAAACATCAGGCTGGCTGTGACACTTGTGGATATTGTCACCACACACCACACCAAAGCGGGGACTCCCAGCCCGCACCCCAAGAGCAGAAACAATGGCTCATCTGGGGGGCCAAGGGCTGACCCGGGTGCACCCGCGGGAACGCTCACTCACCGGGAGCAGGGCAGGCTCGAACCGGGGGGGTCTCCTCAGCCGGTCCCTGATCTCGGGGGGCTCCGCTCATCCCCACGGAGCCCACAAAGGGGCTCGGCGGGGTTCACACATCGTAGGTCCGCCGGCCGGGGGTCCCGCCCCTCCTGCCCCGCGGCCGGGGGAGGCACCGAGAGGACAAAAGGTGCTAAAGAGCCACAGCTGTGCCCCTAACGGCTCCGGGACTCGTGCGGGGGCGCCGCCCTGGATCCCCTTAGGGCACGGAGACTGGAATTAAAGCCTTAAAAGGGAGTGAAATGAGCTTCACCTGCCAGAGCCGGTGGTGGGAAGGCTGGGAGCACCGGGATAGCGAGACCTGGAGAGCTGGGCAGGGAAAAATTTGAGGCAATGTAACAAGGGCAAGTGTAGAGTCTTGAATCTGGGCAGGAACAAACCCAGGTTCCAGTGTAAGTTGGGGAATGACCTATTAGAGAGCAGTGTAGGGGAAAGGGTCCTGGGGACAGCAGGGTGACCATGAGCCAGCACTGGGCCCTTGTGGCCAGGAAGCCAATGGTACCTGGGGTGGGTTAGAAGGGGGTGGTCAGTAGGTCAGAGAGGTTCTCCGGCCCCTCTGCTCTGCCCTGGGGAGACCACACCTGGAATATTGTGTCCAGTTGTGGCCCCTCAGCTCCAGAAGGACAGGGAACTGCTGGAGAGAGTCCAGCGCAGCCACCAAGATGCTGAAGGGAGTGGAGCATCTCCCGTGTGAGGAAAGGCTGAGGGAGCTGGGGCTCTGGAGCTGGAGAAGAGGAGACTGAGGGGGGACTCATTCCTGGGGATCAATATGGAAAGGGGGAGTGTCAGGAGGATGGAGCCAGGCTCTTCTGGGTGACAACCAGTGATAGGACAAGGGGCAATGGGTGCAAACTGGAACACAGGAGGTTCCCTTTAAATATGAGCAGAAACTTGTTCCTGGTGAGGGTGGCAGAGTTGTGGGGGGGTTGTGGAGTCTCCTTCTCTGCAGACATTCAAACCCGCCTGGACCCCTTCCTGTGGAACCTCAGCTGGGTGTTCCTGCTCCATGGGGGGATTGCACTGGATGAGCTTTCCAGGGCCCTTCAACCCCTGACATTCTGAGATTCTGTGATGGAAGCACAAGGGGAAGTTCCAGGCATGTTCCATGTGGCTCTGGAAGAAGCCGGAGCGCTGCCCACCATGGGCTCCCCTAAAACCATCAGATGATCCCCAGTGCTGGGGGAGCAGCTTCCAGCTCAGGAACCACCACCATCCCAGCACCAGCACACACAAATATTTGCCTTTTTAATCTGTGCCGATGCTCGAAACTTTGCAAAACTAGTTCTGTATAGCAAAATTACATCCCTGCAAAATTCTGCCCCCCTCTAACAGGCAGCAGCTGTTGGAATAACTGCTTTACAGTGTAATCCCCTTGTTCAATAATTCTTTGCCTTCCAATGTTGCAATTTACATTTTTGCCAAGGAATCAAACTCGTGCTTAAGTAACTGAGGATCCTGCCTTTGTCTCCAGCCAACTGATACCCTAAGCCTTGCTATGACATTATATAAATATTCAAAATATGCTTGAGAATACCATAATTTTTCCAGGTCTCACAAATGAGGAATTATCCAAGTAATGGATTATGAATGGAGTAGTAACATATGGAAACATTACCCACCCAAAATGTATGAGAGCTCCTAAAGACTCAACATGAAACAAAATGTGTAGATTTAACAAATAAAGAATAAAACTTGTCTCCTGAGATTCGGCCTCACTAATTGCCATGAAAGGCTCCAGAAATGTGAAAACACAACATATTTTAATTTATAAATATTATCAGAAGCTGAAAAGTGCACTCAGGAAGATACAGTGTATATAAAAGACCTGCTAATCTGTCTACAAGCTTTGCAAGTTTAAACCCATATCCTGAAGTTTGAGAATCAATGCAAGCTTTCATATATCCGGTGCACGGTGCAATGTGCACCTTTGTCCTCACCAGCCCCATGATCCACAATCATGTTTATATTTTGCCTCTACAAACGTAATAAGTTTTAAAAGTACGTTAATACAGTTGATTTGGCTCTTTTTTGAAGGAAAGTGGACAAAATGAAAGGCGCTGACTAGTTGCCCACTAAGCCCAGGGTCGTTGCTGTGCCCATGCCTAAAATGTCTGCGAAAGAAATACATGCAAAGTTTATAGAGATGCTGACAGTCGGTTTTCAGAGCCGTTGCTCAACCCGCTCCTCCGCTGCTGTCAGCACGCCAGACCCTTCAACCATTTCCTAAGTATCCCTTACTCATCTGAGTGGGACATAAGTGAAGATTACTCATCGGAACGGTTGCAAAACTGCATGTTAAGGTTGCTGCCCCCGAGCCGATCCAGGATCCAGCCATTGTATGGGGCTGGGTGCGCCAGGGCTGCCTGCAGCTCAGCGCCAGCCCATCTTCTGGGAAAGAGAGTTCTAAGAATTATTTTTCAGACTAATTTAAAAAGTTATAGTCTGTTGCCTTTTTTTTTTTTTTTTCATTTTTCAAGTTGCAAAGGCTGAAATAACAATGGCTTTTCTTTTTCATAACCTATCTTTATAAATTATAGGAAACTTGCCTCTTGGCCAAACTGGGTTGGCTCGGGGCCAGAATGGATGTCTCCATTCTCATCCTTTGCTGTATTCTTTCAATAAGCAAAACAAAAATGTTTATATTTTTAAATTTTAAATGAAGCAAAGCAGAGGCTCGGATGGCCAGATTCCTAATTGCGTTGCTCCTGATGGGCCTCCTCCACAAACAGAAGTTTACGAAAGCCATGGAAACGAACAGAAAGACTCTCATTGTCTTCAGCTGGCCTCAGCCTGGGGTCTTGCAGCTTCAACTTAATCAATTAGGAATGTTCTCAGTGTCATCTTTTCTTTGACTGTGTTAAAAATTGTTAGATTGTAAGGTTGAGGGTTATTCCATGTCAGTGGGAAGATGGGAAGGCTGATGAAACTACTGTGTGAAGATGAAATGTTCTGGCTACTTACAAAATACTGCAATGTCACCATGTAAAGAAAAAAATATAAAATGGAGGTGTTAAATTTATTCTTTAATTAGAATCTTATTAACAAATATGGATGACTGAGGCACAGCTTTGCTCTATTTGTACAGCAAGTCACATGGCAGCTTTTTAATAAGATTCCGCGTGTCTTCGGTTGACTTCAGGAAATTTTGTGTTTCTGAGTGCGCTGGAGGAGGCCAAACTTCATGAAGGACCATAGAAGCACCGAGCTGGGACTTGGTCCCCATCCACCTGCCCCACGTGATGTGGGTGGGATGGCCGGGCGGTGGGTGCAGGAACGTGCCCCACATCTTCCCCCAGCATCTTAAACCAGGAGGTGAGTACCTGTGCATGGCCCAGCGATGTGTGGAGTTACAGCAGACCATTCTCCGGCATTTAAAACCCAAAAATTAGTCAGAAGTCTCTATAACGTATATCTAACCATAGATTTGTTGTTATAAAACACATGGGTTTGTGCAAATGTTTGTAGAAATGAGAATTGGTTGAAAGCCAGCTTGCCAAGAAGATACGAGTCGTTATTTTTATACCTTGGGATTTTCTTCTGGAAAGGGCTGTGGGGCATTGAACAGGCTGCCCAGGGCAGTGCTGGAGTCACCATCCCTGGAGGGTTGGACAGACGGACATGAGGTTCTCAGGACATGGGGTAGCGGTGGACTTGGCAGTGCTGGGTTAATGGTTGGGCTTGACCATCTTAAAGGATTTTTCCAACCAAAACAATTCTATGATTGCGATTCCACATCATCTGGGGGCCAGGGGTTGTCCCCATGTCCAACTGCCCAGGACATCCCAGAGCAAACCCGTGTCCCCCGCTCTGCGCTCAGCACCCCCGTGCTCAGACCAAATGGCAGGGCCCCCAACCCTGCGCCAGAGCTTGTCTGAGGTTTGCAACTGACTTTAATAGCAACAAGGCTTGGTCATTTAAATAGGTGCTATATTTATGGAGCGCCGGCTGGCCAAAATGCAGGGAAAAATGCAGCCAACTCCTTTGCTATTTTTGATGACACAACAAAGTCTGATTTTCATTAACTTTTGCACGTATGTAGCAGGGGTCCTCCTAGGGACTAGGGAATGAATGCACTTGGTTTGAACTCTATAGCTATTATATACTACTTTTTATTGATTTTTTTTTTTGCCTGTAATCCTCAATATAGTTCTATTGTGTTCATGGAAAAATATTTATTTTTAGTCCCACAATTTTCCAATATACTTGTTTTCATCATAATTGTTTTCCTGCTGTTACAAATGCTGTTTGATTACTGGTTACATCTTCCCAGTTTTCTAAAAAAAATACAAAAAAAATAGAGCATGTAAGATTAGCAATTTTAGTCACCTTGAGAAAGCAAAATGAAAACAAAGCATGGGTAAGCGTATGCAGTATGGTCTTGGATGTATATTTATAGTTTCCAGTGCTGCCCTGCCCACATTTTTGGAAGGAAAACTTGCCTATGAAGTAAATACACAACCTCGAGAAAAGTTAGCCTTTCTGTTTCAAAATGTTTGCACTAGAAAAATAAATTAGGAGACCGACTCGCCACCTGAAGCGTCACTTAATTCTTCACAAGCGCCTGGCCCCATCGCCTCAACAGGTTTATTCATGAGAGTGATGCAAGCAGGGATGAGAGCTGGAACCAGCGGGATTCCTGCCCCGCATCTCCGGGCACCGGGACCTTCATCTGGAATATTGTGCCTGGTTCTGGCCCCTCAGCTCCAGAAGGACAGGGAACTGCTGGAGAGAGTCCAGCGCAGCCACCAAGATGCTGAAGGGAGTGGAGCATCTCCCGTGTGAGGAAAGGCTGAGGGAGCTGGGGCTCTGGAGCTGGAAAAGAGGAGACTGAGGGGGGACTCATTCCTGGGGATCAGTATGGAAAGGGGAGTGTCAGGAGGATGGAGCCAGGCTCTTCTGGGTGACAACAAGTGACAGGACAAAGAGCAATGGGTGCAAACTGGAACACAAGAGGTTCCACTTAAATATGAGAAGAAACTTGTTCATGGTAAGGGTGGCAGAGCCTGGCCCAGGCTGCCCAGGGAGGCTGTGGAGTCTCCTTCTCTGCAGACATTCAAACCCGCCTGGACACCTTCCTGTGGAACCTCAGCTGGGTGTTCCTGCTCCATGGGGGGATTGCACTGGATGAGCTTTCCAGGGCCCTTCCAACCCCTGACATTCTGGGATTCTGTGATCTGCCCAAGAAAATGGAAAACCCGGCACTGCCAGGGTGTAAAACCTTGAGCATCCTTCATCTCAACAAAACTGCCACTTCATCAGAGTTGGGTGCTCACGCTCCGAAGCTGCAATGCGCAGGACAGCGGGTTCTGCAGACCCTCTGGCACGGGCTGGGCTCCAGACGAGTCCTACAGCCACCCCAGGATCCTGATAAATCTCCTCCTGACCTCACTGGCCTCTGATCCCGCTGCAGCTTTTGGCTGTTTGAGGAAAGACTTGAGCAAGTGATTGGGGCGCCGGGGAAAGGCCGGAGGTGCGAGGGGCTGGGGGTGCTCAAGGGACATGTAGCAGGGCTGGAAAGCTGGAGCTGGTACCGGGCAGAGCGCGGGGCCATCAGGGAGCCATCTGGGAAAAATAATTTTATTTATAACTTAAGTAATAGCCTGAGCCACACAGCAAATCGATTTGCCTTTGGATTCTAGCTATTGTCTGATTGCCCCGACAAACAGCATCCAGCTTAAGTGGAGTCCACGGCAGTAATAACAAAGAAGGGACACAAATTTTAATTATGTTTCTAGAAGTCTGTATAAGTATCGAAGAACCACATAAAAATGATATTTTTTGACTAACTTGCAGTTGAAAATGTGTCATTAAAAGCTATGAGTCTGATTTTCTGCTCTGCCGGTCAGGATATTAACTAAAATGATGAAGTATTCAGTCTTTGAGGGGAGAAAAAGTAGAGGGAAATAAACGCTGAAGGTTTCACGCTGGAGATATTATGAGAATTATACTAAAATGAGAAACTTCATCGCCCTTCACTTTTTGGTCTTGTTATGCTGCAAGCAAGTGCTGGCGTAAGAAGAAGAAAGACATAGAGTGAAGTGGGCAACAAAAATTAGCAAGAAAGGGAAAAACAGGGTCGGTACATTGGAAGCACAACCGACACTTTGCTTTCAGGCTTTTTTGCCGGCTTTGGCAGGAGCAGAACGTCAGGCTCCACCACATCGTACGGGCTGTATCTGACAAGGATGTCAGGACGTGGTCTCTCATCTTGCCAATGATTCAAATTAATTTCTACTCTCCTCCGCTTGCGTCTTCCCTAATTCTGCAAGCTTGACTTCATACCCACTGCAACTTACATTTATTTGTAATCTCGCTGCTTACACTCCACTGAACAATAAAAGAACAATAAACTTAATAAAAAGCCCAAGTGATTGGAAATAGCTCTGGGAATGGCAGTCCAGTATGAAAGCTATAAATTTACTTGTATACTCATGACATTGTCAGCTAATTTTTATGAAAAGCCCATCACAGAACATTGCACCAAAACACTGTGATCACTCGTATGTCACCCATCATACTTCCCCTGATAACAAAACAGAAAATGCATCATAAAATGATACTTCAAACCACAAATTCATCTTGAAATGCTCACTGTATACAGTAACAATTCTTTCCTGACCTTGTCTTGCACCTGAACCTTAAATTAATCATTTTTCTTCTGTAACATTAAAGAATACCCAGTGGTACTTTTTATTGAATTTAAAAGCTAAAACTTCAACTAATAATATCATTATTGTTTTGGTTAGTATTTCCCTATCCAAATCTATCCAGAGTTCAAGAAGTTATGCAGTATAAAGTGAGCAGTAAGAGTTTTGGAAAAACGATTCAGAAGTATTTTTTTGTCCTCAGATCAGAAAGTATTGACTCATATTTAGAGGCTGAACCAAAGCCCACTGAAGTCAAAGGAAAACACCTATTGATTTTTAACGGGTTTGGATCAAGCCCTTAAGACCTAATCCTGAAAAATGCTGAGTATATTAAAGCTACACAGGAGCTATGGATATCAAGAATTCACAGGACTAAATCCTATTAAATACGTAGTGTTATCCTGACTTAGTCTGAGATGCTCAATTGGATTAATTAGGAAAGATCATCCGAGAGATGGCCAATACCATCACATCGCTCTTCTAGTGGGCGCGTCAGGAACAGGACAGTTACAGCTTATGGTAGATGTATATTTATGGTTGTGCTCGATGATCTGCTAGATGATTCTCTGGTTCTATATTTTAAGCACCCATTTACAAGGATCCACAAGGAAGTTTTTAATGAATCAGCTCTTTTCCAGCAAAATCCTCGTGGTTTTTACTCATTCCTTCTCACAGTAGGAATGTGAAAATCTTTTCTTGGAGCAGTGGCAATGAAATTTGTTTATAGCCGCATAAAAATCAGCATGTTTAATTGTTATCGCTTTAGGAGAAGCGTGACACAGCCTTTGTTTGGGGCTATTGCACAGAATACGGGAACTACCGGGAATACCGGTGCAGGAAATGTGAGTTCGGGTTGTCAGCCTTCCAGTTCAATCCTCTTCTGCCCTTGCTACAACCAGGAAGGATGAAGCAGTAAAGCCCCCACCCTATTACTGAATGTTTTTATTACCCCCAGTTTTTATTATCTACCTTTCCTAGATTAACTTTTGTATGAAATTCTGCTGTGGAAACCTCCAGTGCAAATGGGGATCATGCACAGACCCAAACTGAGAGGACTCAGCACAAACCGAAACACCATTTACGGCTGGAAAGGACTTTGGGAGAGGGAAGAGAGCGAGGAGCAAAGGGCACCTGAGAGCAGCACAGCATTCCGTGCCTCACACTGCCCGTTCAACAGCTGCTTTTCTTAGGGCAAAATCCAACTGTTTCGTGCCAAGTAGGTCACAGAAGGTCATCCTTGCTGGAAAGGCTCCCATTTCTCAGGGGACTTCTCCCCGTGACCTCTGCGGAGATCCCTGGTTGAAAAGATCTGCAGGGTCGGAGCCCAACTCATCGTCCTCAGGAGGGCACTTGGTTTAAGGCACTTTCACCAAAGCTTTAGTCCTCAGCAACCACGACGTTCACCTTCCTTCTCCAGAAAGGTGGCCAAAGACACCTCTGGAGACACCGATATCTCCTCACCACCTACGGAAGGAGATTTCTGCAACCAACTTGGACTCAATATCTCACTTGGATGAGATCACAGAGAGACAAGATGAATTCTGGTCAAACCTTGCTGCTTTTAACTACCTTGTGACTGGCAAAATACTCACCTAGGGCGGTGAGATGGTTCCCAGTGGCCTCCATCAGCTGCGGAGCAACCTGGGGAGGGACAGTGGCCAAGAGAACCCTGGATTAAAAATACGGAGCTGTTTACAAAAGGCAGGACCCAAAGTGAGAAAAGGTGAGAGAATTTGACTCTGAATTAAGAAGTATCACTTTATGTATCAAAAATATCACCTCTGGCAGAGCTGCCAACGACAAGTGCAAGGCAGTTTTGTAAGGGCAGATTTTATTGTGCTGGTAGCAGAGGAGAAAAAACAATGTTTTACAAAGAAAAGAAACTTGACATGGTATTGAGGATGTTTATTTCTTTTATCATATTATCTATGAATCTTTTATAAGTTTTCAGTGAACTATATTAATTAAAAATTAGTTCTGGGAATATTTTGCTTGTAGCCTAATAAGCTATTACGTCAATACAGATTTTCATAGAGTATTTTGAATTTGAAATAAAGGGGTCTCCTGAGTATGCGCAATGGAACAAATATTTAAGGAAAAACACCAAAAACCACAGGGCTGCGAATGAATTTCTGTCAGGGTTCTGCAGCCCCTCTCCATCCATCCTCTGGTCCTTCCCAGGACCGAAGAGACAGGAGAAGCTTAAATTCTAGGCGGGTGATCAACCAAATCGATTTACTGGCATGCCCAGTATTGAGCGTAACTCCCATTTCAGGAGATCCACAACGGCAAACCCAGATCATAAAACGCAAGGCCAGCAAAAACAAACCAAACAACGACAAAAAGAAACCAAAACAAAACTAACAAAAACCCCACAAGCGCAAAAAAAACCAAACAAACGTTACAGGTAATTCCCAAAAGAACGATCCAAAAATGTTGTATCAATGCCAGTTTTACACAAACAAATATCTTCCTTTGACATTTTGTGATGACAAGGGAGAAGAGGAGACTGAGGGGGGACTCATTCATGGGGATCAGTATGGAAAGGGGGAGTGTCAGGAGGATGGAGCCAGGCTCTTCTCAGTGACAACCAATGATAGGACAAGGGGCAATGGGTACAAACTGGAACACAGGAGGTTCCACTTAAATATGAGAAGAAACTTCTTCCTGGTGAGGGTGGCAGAGCCTGGCCCAGGCTGCCCAGGGAGGTTGTGGAGTCTCCTTCTCTGCAGACATTCAAACCCACCTGGACACCTTCCTGTGGAACCTCAGCTGGGTGTTCCTGCTCCATGGGGGGATTGCACTGGATGAGCTTTCCAGGGCCCTTCCAACCCCTCACATTCTGGGATTCTGTGATTCTGTGAAACTTTGGAATTAAATTTTAATCAGGCTCCAAGACCTGGGCAGAGCTCAAGGGCATCAGGAGCCGGTGTAGAGGGGCAGCTCAGGGCCAACGCTCGTGCAGGAGGGATCCACCGCTGCTCCTCCATTAAGTGACGCTTTACAGGACCATAGTGATATAATCGATCAGATCCTGCAGGCTCAAGGCCTGAATTGCTGGCAGTTTTCAATTCTGACATTCCTTGTGTGTGAAACCTCCCATGCTTCAAAAAATCCCGGATATAATTCGCCAGGAAGTTTTAAGACAATCCCTATACTTATGAGTTTTAAATGATCAGAAGGAATTTTTTCTGATGACTAAGTGACAAATAAGCAAACAAAAATCAAGTTAGTGGAGGCACCAGCCCTTCAAACAGTGCCTGCAATTCACAGGTGAGTGTTAGTTCTGTGGCCAGAGAGGGAAAACAACAAAAGGGACTTTGTCTTCTGGAAAATTAACCCCAATTTGATAAATGCGGGCAAGTTAATGTTCCTCTGAGGGCCATAAATACGGCCCTTCCTGTCTGTTTGCTGTCTAATTTTTCAATTTCATTTTTAAGGGCTTTTGCTCGTTTAGCTTTTCTTTTTCTTTTTGTGTAGCAAGTTAGTGGGAGCACCTCAAGCAGCAACACGAGCCACACAAATGCTTTGTCCATCACCCCAAAGGGACCTGAGGACCTGAGGATGCCCCTTTTTCACCCATTTGTGGCCAGACACATTGCAAACCCCAATTTCTATGGCCTTGCTGGCTCGGGAATCATAAGCAATAGAAGCACACTGTGGGGTGAAGCATTTCCATCAGCCCTGAGAGGTTTTCTCCAGCACCACCTTCCCAAATCCAGAGCCTGGACCACCCTCCAGCGCTGCCCATCACTCCCTGATGTTCATCTAAACCAGTATAATTAATTATAATTATTTAGCCTGACAATAAGTAAAGTATTACACTGTTCGTTGATTTAACCCGATTCAGTAACCAAAGTAAACAGCAGTTAATTGATTTGCTCAGGTTCACATCAGGAGCGTACGACACTGAGCGGAATGAGAAACGCGGCCTCCTGATTCCCACTCCAGCGCTTCATCCCCAGGCTCCATCTATTTCTATGGCATTAGCTCGTATTTTTAAACAGCAAAGATCTACCAAAGGAAAATAAACATCGCACATCTTTGTGTTATTTAGTTTGCAGGTTGAAACATGCTCTTCGGATTCATATTAATGAGCTGCTTCTCATGAGGCAACCCATTAAATTTAATAGGAGAGCTAACATAAACCTCACATGAAATGAAATAGTTGCCGTTACGTTTACATTTCCTTGAATGGTACGCTTTGCATTCCTGGGTTATGAACAAGCTTGTACATTTTATTTAATGATAAACAAGTTTAATGGCTCTCTTTAGCTTTCTTTTGCCACCTTTTTCATCTCCCCGAGTTGAATAACTGGATAACAGTCATCTCACCGAGCACTGGCCACAGAATGTCTTTCATGTGAAAAGTAACTGAATATGCTAAAGGATTTTTTCCAATTCTTATAGTTTTTCAACCCTTTTACAAGATCCATCAGTAATTGATGGAGTTTCTAGTTTCTGCACAAAGAATCCATTCAAACTGTTGCTTTCAAGTTTGTTTGGGGTTGGTTTGGGGCGAGGGCACCATCGCTTTTCCTTTTCCGAAAGGACTACAGTGTTGTTTCCAAACACGTTATGAAATCCAAGTTCTTTGGCATAAAGACGATTTCCTCCTACTTGGAGCTGCAAAAACACCTTTTTTTTTTTTTTTTTTTGTCAACAATGCTTCATGATTATTAAATCATTATTATGTGTTTTAAACTTCAAGCAAGATCACCAACAGGTTGCGTTTCCAAGCGACATGTAGCACTGTGCACATACCCACACTCCTCAGGCCATCTAACAGGCATCACTGGCAGCAAACATTTTCCCAGACCCCTTATAATACAAATTAGAGTAATATTAAGGTTAGAATACTAGACCAGATATGTCAGTTGCATTGACTCCTGACCTGCAGACTCCACATTGTGGTCAGTTGTCCGTCCTCTCTACCTTCACCGTTGCTGGCTGTTGGGTTTGTACAACTCGTTTTGGAGCTTCATCACTACAGCAGATGAATATAAACAGCAAATGTAGCCGCCATCCTGTTCTTCCCCAAATCAAGAAATTATGTCATGTAGACACAAGTAACCATAAGTCTCCAGGGTTCTTAATACATTTGCCATAAAATCCGTTTCTTCCTCTGATTTCCAATTCTTTCTCCAATTTTAGGTGTTGAAAAACAAGGCTACCACCGGTACCGATGATGCTCAAATCTTCCGACCCTCCCAAACTCAAACCTTCCTCCAAATGCTAAAAATGAAAATAAATGTTTGGTTGAACTGTAGCCAAGCTGTACCAAGGAAGCCACTGCATGACCCTTTTTAATTTTCCTGTAGTCATCAGAGAGCCATTGTTTCACGGTTGGTTTCTATTTCCTGCCGCACGGTCACATCTCTACCAGCCTATATAATTCTGATTCCTCTGACCATCTCCTCTTCATCTTCTGGTTCAGTGGGGCTGGAGCCTGTAGTGCTGCCCTTTCCCTCCAGCTGCGCACACATCAAAACCTCACGAGCAAAATATCAAATGCTCTTCATTTTTTATGTATTTTCATCTATTTGCTCCTTGTATATGCTTAGTCATATTTTTCTATCTTACTGTAAAAAATGCCTAATTCAGACAAGTGAATGCGAATCAGAAATTAGAAGTCAGAATTTAGAAAAATAGAATGACAAGCCCATTTAGATCCTGAATATGAAGGAGTTGTTGGGTAAGCTGCCAAGGGGGAAGAAATCGTCAACATGAAAGATATGGACACAGGGCGAGACTGTCCAAGAGCAAGGAGCTGTCATGATGTCCCAAGCCTAAATCCCACAAGAAAAATGGGAAAGAACTAAGGGAGGAGAAGAGTCGCTCATTCCTTAAAAAATGATAAGGAAATCGTTGTCTGAAAGAGTTGCAGTTTATCTTTTAGAAGCATTTGAGCGCAACTTACATCAAAACATCCTGGTGTTGAGAACAGGTGGCTCAGCAGCCCTTTATTCTCTGTAATTTCTTTATGAAAGCTGCCTTATTTATCTTCCAAACTCATGTGAAAATTACAAAAAGAAAACAAAACAAGTAGGAAAAGCGTTTATTGGAAGAGTCGCAGCCTTGAGGAATATTCTCCAAGGGAAATGGATGTTTAATGAAGCACACAAGGCAGCGCTCGCCCACTGGAGAGGCGGCTCTCCAGCCCTGCCGGCTGTTTCCTGGCATACGTTACTGCCCAGCGTTGGCCAGCGGGCTGTTGGTTTTGGATACCGCACACGTCCACGGGCACGCCGCTGAGCTGACGCACACCCAGAGGTGAGCTAATGGTTAAAGTCGTGCAATAAGCGCTACCGGAATACAGCTTCCATTTGGAATCTTTCAGTTTCTCGTCGAAGACAGGAATAAATGAACTCAAATTGCACAGGGAAGCTTTATTTGCGCTCACTGATACTACTGCTGATGGTGATCATGGGGAAAACCTGGGATGCTTTTTTCCCAGGGTTGCCTGTGAATGTGCGTACCAGAAATGGCGAGATAAATGCCGAATGCTTTTGTAAACCCAAGGACGGAATTAGCGCATTTGTTAATGAAACTTTCTTTGGGTAAAGAATCGTCCCCTTCACAACGGGTGCTCTTTATTCAACCTTTCAATGTCAGTTATCATTTTTAAAACAGCTTGACCTGGAAGCATACAGTTAAAATTGTGGTGACTGTTAATGACAGTTTTATTGGACACTATGCTTATAGTTCACATTTTGAGGTCTGTATGTAATTGATCTTTCTACCCTACATGAGAAACACTGCAATAAGTTGGTTGCAGCACCACATTATAGATATAGAGAAATAATAATGATGTCACCTTGAGATTCAAAGATCGTGGAATAGTAATAGTCTCCTAGCTCATTCTCCCAACTGTGATGACCTCTCCAGTACTAAATCTTAACAGTCTCAGCATTATTTTTGAATTATTCATGCTAGCCTTTTCCCTCACTACAAAATCAAGGAAAATGAATGCATCATGCTCTGTCAGCTCCACAGGTATTTTGGTAAAAATATAAAATGTTATTTGGTTTCAAAAAATCTGTGCAGCAATACAGGTCACTTGCTGGTCTGCACAAAAACAAGAATTCATATGCAGAAGACACGGGACACATTTATTGCAGGTCTGACTGAGGCATTTCAAATCCCTGGAAGTTCCCAAACCTGCGTTTTGATTAATTGCATCTTTATCTGTAGAAGTAAGACGAGAATTAAACGAGCATCGATACACACAAACCATTGTGCAATAACTTTGACAGTGCAGCGTTGCCATCATTCCAGGCATTGAGCAGGATGACGAAACACGGATAATTACAGATTAGGAACAGAGAGGCACTTTTTAACGTTATATTTACAACTGAAATTACGGGTCGAGCAGTAAAGACGAGACATTTCTTGAAGTGCAGCGGCACTGCGATGCGCTGAGGACAACTCTGTGCTGAGAGGCAGCAGCTTGATAACTCTTCTAGATTATCCAACCTGGATAACAAGAGAGAGCTACAGTTTTACTCCAGTGATGGATCTCATAAAAAGCGCACATGGGAATAAAATAAAATGCATGTAAATGTAAACTCAAGCAGGTATCCTGATTCATCTGTAGCTGGTGACCTTTAAGTTCATGATGAAAAACAAATGTCAAGCTTTCAAAAGACAGGAGTATCCCTGGCTTTGCTGGGGATTTTGTATGCTATCGCACAGACTGTATTAATTTAGTCGGGCATCAATAACCTTGAAATCAGGATTTTGCACTGAAAATCTAGTTTTATGTTTATTCAGAAAGCAAAGATAAAAGGCGACTTTATTTTAAGGGACCCTCCGGTGGCTACAGGGCAAACGTAATGTAATGTTCCTGATTTTGCCTACCTTGCTGCTCAACGCCAGCTCCCATGGCAACAGATTTTATATGAATGCAAAGAGTGTGATGAAGATCTCCCTTTATTTTGCGCAGAGTTTAATTATGGCAAAGTCTCCTGTCTGCAGAGTTATTCGGCGTCCCTGGAACGGCAAAAGCTCCATGGTCAAACAACCCCCATGGCCAACCAGAGAAGGAGGGAACAACCTCATTTCTCTACCTTGGCAAACAGCAGAGACGCCGCATGTTTATACTGACACAAAAATTTTGAACAGATTAGCAGGGGAATATCACCTAATTGCTAAAGAAGCAACATATGAACAATCAATTACTTCTCTAACTCTTCACAAAAAGTCCTTTCATGCTACCGTTCTCTCCTCAATTAGTTGGTAAGCTGAAAGACAGTGAGTCTGAAGGTTTCACCTAAACACTGAAAGGAGAATAAAACATTTTAATTGTTTTTTCCCCCTTTTTTTTGTTATTGTAGTTACGCTCAAGACTTACCTGCTTTTGCTACATGCTCTTTGTTCCAGCTTACAAAGGGACACTCTTAACTGTGATGAATCTCATGCCGTATTTTTAAAGAAACAAAAACCCACCCACATGTCAGAAGGAACAACAACAGCATTCAAAAAAATCACTGGGTTTAATCTAATTGAGCATCAGCCGGGACTGTCCCCACTGCCATCGTGGGGCTGTTAACATGCACGGCAAAGCGTCCCAGCAGGGGAAAAGGACATTACAGATGCCCGGTGGTCACAGCGGAATCTGGAGACAGTGAGAAAAGGAAGAGGATTGGGATGCCCACCTTCCCTCCACGCGGCAACTTCGTCACTGCGAACTACGGCAATCACAAGTACAAATAACCCAGGTTTTCTCTTCGCCTGTAGTTCACGCCTGTTGAAATCAAAGGGAGCTTTGCCGCTGACTTCAGTGAGAAAAGGATTATCCCCTTAGTTTGGCTATTTGTGTTAATTTTCTACCGAAAGTCTGGTTTTGATCACTTTATATTTCTGCACAAAACGGGTCCGTATTTTAGTGTCACAGCCAAAAATATATCCTGAATTCCAAATGCTTTTGTATTTACTGAAGGCGGCCGGACTACAGACTCTCCACCAACAGCACAAACCAGGACCGTCTGTTGTCGCCGTTGCAGCTCGTGCTGCACAAACACGCGATATCTTCTGAAACTGCGCTGGGCCCTGCAGTAACAATGGTGGAGTTGTTCCATCAGCGCGTTGGCTTTTCCTCTCCTGATGGCACAGGGACTTGAAAGAGAACGTTATCTGCTGTCGGAGCAAACGCCAAGCCTGCATCCCCAGAGCTGCCCAGCGATTCCAGCACGGCCCCCTTGGACAAGACAGCTCCGTGCCCCATGTTGGCAGGAGATGGACTACACGACCCAACGGCACTTTTCATCTCTGTGGTTTTTTGTATTTTCTGTTTCTACGATAGCCAGAATCAACGGCCTCGGCGATCAGAGGGTATTTCAAAGCAGAACGTGATGAATGACGTTGAACTTGGAAAAACTCAACCGAATATATCTAGGGAAAAATAGTCTGGAACAAAGGTTCTGGATGGTGAAAGGAAATCTGGCCAGATGTAAAAGTTAACGGAATGTACGAGTGATAATAGCAGATTATATGTGAGTAACCAGAAGCGTTCAGAGTTGTCTGGGGACTCCTGGGGACGCACACACCAATGTGCCAACAGGGCAGGAGGACTCACCCCAGCCCAGGGCACACGGACCTCGCCGTCTCTGCTCACGCTCCTTGCTGTTCAGCTAATTCCGGCCATCAAATTCTCATCACAAGGAGAAACGCATGTATCAAAAGTCAGAAAAATTCAACTCCTCATTCTTAGCCATTGATCAGCATCACAGTGAGTTTAATCAGCTCCTTTGAAACTCCTTTCCCCTTAATTTCTTAAGTCCGCATCTATTTAAGGCTCCTGATATAATCCCCTCCAAATATTTGTGGGTAATTCCTGTACTTCTGCTTAGTCTTGTAAGCCCAGAGGACCAGACAGCAGTAGACCCAGATCCCATTTTGAGCCTCTAGTTTCTATTTTGACGTTGAACTTCCACTGAGTTGTTAAATAAAAAGGCATAGAAGCATCTTTGTGGATAGCAAGTCTGATGGTTAAATCTGCCTTTAACTTTTCTTAAGCCTATCTCTCCCAAGATGTGATTGCTTTTATTGTTCTGTTTTCAAAGGTGCACATATATCTTCGTGCATGCAGGGTGGCTAAAAACCAGAAATTAAATCACTTCATTCAGATTAAAAAGAATCACAGTAAATTGCATTTAGGGAGGTCTGTCAAGGGAAAAAAAAAGGTGAATTCTTGGTCCCAAGAAGTCAATGTTCGCTCATCCTGCTGCACTTGTCAAGACTGCAATATTTTACGTAATTCTGCAAACTCTGACTGCATTTTACTTCTACACTGTATTTGTCCTTGTTGCTTTTCAGGTTTCCTTGCTATTTGGGTCTTTTAAATGAAACATATGCTTTCCGAATATCCCATTCAGAAAACTGAATATTTTCAAGTGAAATTTCATTTTGTTTTTCTCTGCCTGTGCTTTCCAAGTGAGTGGAACCTGGGACTTTTCTTAATTCAAACTATACATATATTACGTTATATGAGGCACAGTGATGATTTTATTCCAGCATAAATGTCATTCCCACATAGTAATTTCATTTGGACTAGTAGTAGTGATTTTTTTGTAGGTGTTTGCACCTCATACTAATGCTACAATTCAGAATATTTCAGGGAAGGATAATGGCAAAGCCAATTAACCTGGAGAGCAGGATTTACCGGTTTCCACTGGAAACACCAGGTCTCTCCTACTCTTGCCATATAATTTTACAACAAAATCAAGATTTTTATTTAATTAGAGAATGCCTAGAAATATGCACGTGAAAGCGAAGAAATGTGCCCGTTTCCCCTTAACTCTTTACCTACGAGCATTGTCAGATAAATGCTCGGTACCGGAGGTCGGCTTCGGTTTGCACCGCGCTCCGCATTCCTGAACTCCTTCCCAATCCTCGGGACGGCAACGAGAGGAAAACAAATAGCAGATGTGGGAATTGGGAAAAGGAAACGGTCATTTTTCCAGTGTGGGTCATGGAGAATAGATTAGTAAGTCCGGGATAGTTGAAACGCGCTGGCACCAGCAGCTGGCCCTGGCCCAGCACAAACAGTGCCAAATTTCGTGAGAGTCGGGAGCTTTGTGCTGGCTGCCAATTCTTCCTGGTTCTCCACACGCCATGTAAATGCCCTTGGCTTGGAACGCCAGAACTTCAGCCTCTCCCAAGGGCACCCTGGTGGCTCTGGATGTCCCCACCGAGGACAAAGCCAAGCCCAGGCTCCCAGTTGCAGGAGCAAACTGGTCCTACATTGAGCGCACGCGTAAGGCATGATGTTGGGATTGGATCTTTATTGTAGTCACGCCAGGTTACAGCGTGTTGGCATGAAACCTGGCTTGGGACAGCAGGGCACACTGGAAAACAGCGATGACGCCTGGGTAGGGACCTGAGTTCATTTTTATGTTTTATTGATATGCACCATGTGATGCCACTTCAGGTCATGATAAATCCAGGAGATAATAACTTAGTTCAGGAACTCCGAACAGAACAGGAATAATAATTGCTCCCCAGCACCCTCTTAGACTCGTGCGATATTTGTGCCACATTCCTACCGAGGACAGACTAATGTCCTGACAGCGAAAATACAGCTCTGGACACATGAAACGTGGCCAAGCTCCGGTGGACACGGAGACCACCCAGCCACCGTGCGACGAATGAGATGTCAGCCCGGCATCCCGCGGCTCGGGATGTTATTCTTGTGCGGCCCGCAATCAATTATGTCTGTACAAAATGACTACACTCACTTTTTTTTGGGTCTCCGGGAAATCTTTGTTCAAATTGAAGATGGTTTTCTAACAGGCCCCGCTCTTTACCCAATTTTCCAGCTGAGTTGACTGAGGCCCAGGCAGGTCAAAAGGCTTCCCCAAGGTCAGGGAGGGAATCAATGAGTTGGGTCAGATTAGATCTCAGCCTGTTCTTCGCTTTTCATCCCTTACTGTTACTGCCAGATCACCATTAGAACCAGGTTAACAAAAATGTCATGGATGTGCTTTAAAAATATGTATTTTTAAACTTGTTATCCCAATAAGAATTAAGTTCTTTAGATAGCACGCTCCGTAAGATTAGGTTTCAAGAGGTTAGGCCTCTACTGCAAGGAATTCAATATCCAGCATAATGTAAAACCGCCAGCAGGAGAAATATTTTTACTGCTGTATAAAAATAATAAAAATGCAGAAAAATAAAATTCCCAGCTCAAATGCTGAAGCTCTCACTCAGGTCAAGTCCTGCCTGGCTTTAATTGTATTTTGCCTTGAGAAAAGGCTTCAGATCTGGCCACAAAGTAGCATCCTGATCCCGTGGCATGAATGGCGTTTTATTTACTTATTCCCTGAAATACGCTGTAGAATTCAAGCAGCAGTTGACCTAAAAAGAATCGCTCATCCGAATCTGAAGGAACTACTGTATTTTGGAGAATAAAGCTGGGCTATCTCTTCCAAGCAACCACTATGTAATTTGATGTGAATTGACCAAAAAAGCCCATTTTCCCGCAAGACACAAGTGTGTTTCATGGAGACCCCCCACCCCAATCTGTACCATATCATGTCCTAGAGCATCCCATATAGAGTCCTTTTCAGAACAACTTTTTCAGACCATTTGAGGGGGCATTTGTGCAGCCCCCCGTTGGCCCTGTGTGCTGTGACACCTCCCTTGCCAGCTCCATTGATGCATGAAGACCTGGTACAAAAAAACCCAGGAATATAACTTTTTCAGAGCTTTTCCTACATAAATAAAGCAAAGAACATGTTAATCAACCCGGGTTCCTCTTTTCTTCATCCACGTCCTGTTCTGGGCTCTTTGCTTTATAGGCAATGGGAAAAGCTCGCTTTGGAGAGTCTTGTCGGGAATTTCGTTTTCCTGATTTTCGGATTCTGCCGGCGCAGTCACGGACACGCTCGGAACTCTTGGCAAAGCTCAGCAACGAGGAAGCTGCACCTCATCGGTTCTCATCTGCAGATCAAAGCAATTCGCTGGCAACATGAAAAGACTGTATTTAAAAACTGACAGGATACCCTTAAAAAAATTAAAAGAACAAGCCGAAGAATTCTGGGAGGAATGCATTTTGAGTTTCAAGCAAAATAAAACAACATCTTAAAAGCAGTATTAAAAATACCCTTAGACTCAAGAGAAACATTTGTATTCATCCAGCATTGAAACAATATACGAACCAAAACGATCTCTGTGTTGCAGTTCAGTATAGAAGCATTGACTGGGTTAAACTGTGCTGGAAGAGCAGTTAAAGCTGGAGCAGGGAGGGGATGCTGGGGAATTGAAAGCAGCATCCTGAGAGCAGAACAGAAGTTAGGAATGGTTTAAATGAGATTTGTAAATGCAGGATACAGAGCAGTTGTTCATCACCTACATCTCTACCTTCCAACATTATCAGGAATGTAAATGTTACCTCTGTTTTGACTAGTTCTGATTCCTCGGGCTTGCTCTTCAGTTGCTTTGCCTGCCTCTCGTTTTTGTCAGAGCTGGAGCAGAAGGTTTCAGCAGATCCTGACCGTTCAGGGAGTGCATTTACCTTCCCACCCACGGACTTGCTTACGCTTACAACCTGCTGCAGGTTAAGGTGAATTATCTCACGTTAAGGTGCCATGATCAGAACGCAGTACCAATTTTCAGGGCTCCAAACTATTGTTAACGTTGTGGCAATCGGGCTGCAGTTATGGAACTTGGTGATACTCTACAATACTCCCTTTCACAGTTGGATCCTGCACTGCGTAGAGGTGAACCGATTGTTACTCGTCGCACCCCTGACTATTCCCTGTAAAGATATTTCAGACCTGTATGGTATTGCCACGAACCATATGCTGACTTAAAGAAAATGAGAAGAGCAACAGTAACTCCAAAGTGTCAGAAAATATTTAACATTCAAACTCTTTTTTCCCATGGACCAAAATACGTGCCATATTCCAACACAAAGCCTCTTGTGGTCAACAACTGTGACCACTTCAGAATGAACCGGTTCATTGCAGGTTGAAGCAACATTGTTGGTCAAGAAACCAGTTTCTGGCGTAGCGCTATTTGTAGTTACTTTTGCTGTCTCTGAGAGACTGCAAATAATAAGATGCAGACATTTACACCTCATGAATACATTTAACTTTCCATTTCGCTATAGCTTTATTCAGCATGACTGTAGATAAGGGGAGCAGTGAACAATCATTGAAGCTTAAAGAACATTTTAAAAATAAGTACCAAGGTCTCATATTTGTTCTGAAACTCTTAGTTTTATTTTCAGTGAATACTGTTCAATTGTTGTGCCCCTCCATTACCAACCGTTGCAGGTCTGTTGGCATTTTAATGTATGTTATTACCCCGACTCAGAAAGCTGCCCATGGAATAGATTTGCCCTCAGGTGGGAGCAGAACCCACCCAACTGCACATCTGTCCGTGGGACCACACGTGGGCTGGCTGGGCCACCACCCAGGACCGTTTTGGAGGGATGTCACCTGTCAGCTCCCCGGTGACACAGGGACAGCCCAGCCCTGCTCCGTCACAGCCCCGGCACCCAGCGTGCTCTGATCCCCCACGTCTGCATCTCCTGAAAACAACAAGGCCAAGGGGAAATTTACCCATTTTTATCTTTATAAAATATTTTTCTATATGTAGAGAACTTATATATTATATACCCAGGCTGCTGTTTGAATGGGGAGCTGAACCCAGCCCCACGCCAAGCCCCTGGTGAGGGACAGGAACCACTAGCACTCTGGTAACACAATCCATGCCACATACATACCTCATAAAACAAACAAAAAACCAAGATAAACCTTTTCACACCGCTTTAGATTACTGCAGAACGCAACTAACCTCACAGCATACATTGTTTTTTATACGGATGTTAATAAAAGGCACAAGAAGCAAAGACAGTGCCCCAATTTAGCGCTGAAGTTGCACATCAGTGCAGCTGAGAGGGTTCCTGCTTCTATTCAGTGATGTTCTTTGGCATGGAGCTGTATCTCCTGCCTTTCCCTTTGCCTTTCTAACCCCCCAGAGAAACACCCTTTAAATATATTTTCATTAGAGAAGTACGTATGGAGCCACCAGTCTGTTTTAACCAACCTATCCTACAGTTTATTTACATCCTTCACTAGGATATCATTCACCATTTCTCTAACTTGTCAAAACAAGAATTCCTTGTCACTTTTCTTTCACTCCAGAACAAAGCAAAACAAAAAGGCAGATTTTATCGGCACTAAAATGAATGCTGTGGGTGGACAATTGAGTTGCTGTTCTCTAGTTCCTTTCTGAACATGATGATTGCAAGAGGGACTGGACATTAACGGGAAACTTGTCCAAATCGTGTTGGAGAAAAAGATGCTCAAAAAAGATAGAAAACAAAAGAAAAAGAAGGCAGTAAAGACTGATGAAGAGAACGGAAAAAAGACAGGGATGGAGTCTCGCCGGCAGCAGTGGTAAGAACGCTGCAGCAGCAAACACTATCCTGGAGAACATACTGATGCTGGATGGCATCAGGGCTTTGCATCAAGTACTTCTGCAACAACTTCAAAGCAGCATTTCCCTGAAACGGGTCATCTTCCCAACATTTGGTGACAGTAGACAACAAGGAAAATGAAGCTCATTCTCCTTCCTGCCTCTCCTACGAAGAACAATTTGTTCCATCGCACTATAGTCCATTGGAACAGAGAGTATCTACCATGTACACAGTGCTGAAAGGGGAAAAATAATCTGCATATTCAGATTATAGACTCACTATATTATAAAGTTATATGTTACTTTCCCCTGAGAGGGACCCTCAGCAGACAAACACTTGGAGAATTCCACCCCATCCAAGCCCCTACCCCCGTGTGTTGCTCTGGGCTAAGGGTACAATGCGAGTCGGAGTCTCCCCACTCTCCATTGGATTTCTTCCTTTCCATCAAGTGAGCCATCAATGACATTCAGCTCTGATTTTGCACCTGTGGCTGGAGAAAATAAGTTCTTGAAAACAGCCAAAATGTTCTTCTGTTTCATTAGATGCCATTCTGCTCCTTCACTTATCTCCGAGGACACAGCTCCCCTTATCTTCTCACTTGAAGACTCTGAGGCCTTCTTTATGTTACAAAGCAGAAGGTTCAAAGCTTGCAGAAGCTATGCTGAGCAAACATACTCATGCTAGGTGAATTCCAGCAGGTTGGTGCAAAAGTAATTGCGGTTCTAGACAGTGAATTTTAAATCTGTATAATTAGGTTCGAACACATCTTTATTAATCAAAATAGAAACCATTACAATCAACATATTTTTGCCAATGAGAAATAAGTTTGCTTATTTCCGTAGTGTAAAAATCCAGATTTCAAAATTCTGGGATCAACAAGCTCTTGGAAAGCATTTTCTGCATCCCGCTGGTTGTGGAAGCGTTTTCTCTGCAAAAAGGTTTCGAGATGCTTGAAGAAGGGGTAGAAGGTTGGCAAGAGGTCAGGTGAATATGGTGGATGAGGCAAAACTTTGTAGCCCAATTCGTTCACCTTTTGAAGCGTTGGTTGTGCGATGTGCAGCCGGGCGTTGTTGTGAAGAGCTGGGCCCTTTCTGTTGGCCGATGCCGGCGTTGCAGGTGTTGGTGCATCTCACTGATTTGCTGAGCAGACTTCTCAGATGTGATGGTTTTGCCGTGATTCAGAAAGCCGTACCAGATCAGACCGGCAGCAAAGCACCAAACAGTGACCACGACCCATTTTTGGTACACGTTTGGCTTTGGGAAGCGCTTTGGAGGTTCTTCTCGCTCCAGCCACTGAGTTGGTCATCGCTGGTTGTTGTATAAAATCCACTCTTCATCGCACATCACGATTTGATTGAGAAACGTTCGTTGTTGTTGTGTAGAGTAAGAGAAGAGCCCAAGCTCAAGCTCCTGCGTCACCTTGGCAATGGAGGCCCAACCAACTGTCCGGCCTCCCAAGGGCCCCTTCGCTTTCCCTCGGCTGCCCAAGGACACAACCACTTGCTGTCAGATTTTCAGGAAAGCACAAGGAGAAGGTGAAAAGAGGAGTGACAGCAGGTACAACTGGTCCATGCCTCGTGTATTCCTCCTGGTCGCGTTGCCGGCACTGCCGCCATGCATGCACTGGTGATCCACGCGGGTGAGCCGGGAACCCGAATCCTTTAATGTAGACACTCTTCGCAACAAAACAGACACATTTCTACCTGTAGAGACTGATTCAATATTAACGGTTTTGACTGTTCTTCAGCGGCTACGTGATGAGGTTTGCTAAGACTGAAGATTCCACAAGGCTGGAGTTATACACAGGGTTTATAAAAGCACACAGAATTCATACATTTTACATAGGCAGGCTCCCTAACGTGTCACACTGTATTTTAGCAGCTGAACTTGCTGCGATTCAGTAAAAGAATCCTGCTTCTCTGCGATGGATCGGGGCTCTGCAGCCTCCTCCACGTGCATATATCATCATTGACTTCCAAAAGAGAGCAGTTGGCTTGAGGGACAGAGGTGCACCTCCTCTAATGGTATATACTACACTCTGCAGCAACCTTTCTGCTCATATTTCAGAGTTGAAAAAGGCCTGTCAAAAAGGGGCTATTATGAAAGGGAATTTGAAGACATTCATAAACATCTAGACAGAAAATTGCATTTTCAATATGAGAACCTCAATAGTTAAGGCTACATTTGGGAGATCACTATGGCCCTCTTATTTTCTGCTTACGCTGTCAAATTTTGAATTCATGTTGGGTTTTTGAGCAATTCAAACAAAGGATACTTTCATAAACATCCATTTCATAAACTACAGCATATCTAATTCTTTAGGTTCTGAAGGCTGAGCTGAATGTAGTGTTTGTAGTCTACTGAGAATATGTCTGGAAAACATAAAACAATCTACTAGGTAAGTTACAAAGCTGTTGACATAGGGAATGAAAATGGAAATTCTGTAGTAGTCTCCTCCATCCCCAGTTTCACGCTGTACTTTGCCTGATGTTAGCTGATTGGCGCAGTATATCTTGATGTTACTACCCCATTTCAGAAATGTTCTGACATTATCTATTTGGCAGCTTGAAAAATAGTATCAAACTCCCAATGCATTTGAGCGCACGTTTCCACACGGCAATCATAATATCCATTTCCACCGATGCAAGAGGCTGGTTAGCACCGACTTCGAGTGGATTCATTCCTGAGACCGCGAGACGTGATCCTACCGAACGCGCGTGTCCCTGCACACGCACACCCAGCCTGATGGGAAGACCAAAAGGAATTGATTTGATTGAATTCCCAGTGCCTCCCGGTAAACATGCGGGTTCGTTTGGGAGCAAGTCTGCTCCTACCAATTAACTGATGCCGCGAGTTCTGTGAGTGCGACGGCACAGATAATTGTGGGCAACCTCACCCGGCCGCGGCATGGGATGCAATGCAAGGAGGAATCTTCATTCATAAAAAAATAGAATTATTAAGAATATTTTTGCAAATAATTTACGATGATCACAAAGATGGGCACATCTCTAAAGAGGCTACAACAACCCAGTCTCTTGAAGGATGTGTTCGTTCTATTGCAGATAGGCTTAATATGTCAACAGGAAAAAATATACGCTGTAAATTCTGCTGTAATAATTATTGGAAATGCTTGAGCCTTGCTGGAGCTTGGCAATAGCTGCAAATGCTCCACTAAATATAGGACTCCAGGCACACTTAATTTAATAGGAGATTTATCAGTGGCCTTATTGACCAAAACTTCCTCTTATTTAATATTTATAAGCCTTTTTGCCACACAAATTTCTCTGTAGCATAACAGACAAAATTTACACCGGTTAGCTTCAACAATATTGTCAAAGCACTTTCCAACAACTCCAGGAATAGAGCAGCCAGGAGATAACTAAACCGGCTCAAGTAGTGCATATGAAACACCGTCACTTTTTATGGCTTTGCCCTACAGAAAACGAAGCCAATCTCTGCTAATATCCCTTTCATTTACACGGTTTGCTCCGAGATTTCCCTACAGGCATTAGTGGCTGGCAAACAACTCCCAGCACCTTGATTACAGGAAATCATATTTCTCCCAATGCCAAGCTTCTTCGCAAGTCCTGAAAGCGGTTTGCCTACTAAAATACATTTTCTTAACTTACCAGTAATTCTACACTTCGAACCACCCAATTTCCTTCCTCTCCCGGTGCAGGAACCAGTTGTATTCCTGCTCAATGTATCCGGACTTACTTTTTGGTTTTTAAATATAGATGAGTCCATGCTTCCATATTTGAAAGTGGAATCAAACACGGTTGGAGAATGTTTTGGAGGAAGAGGGAGAGAAAGAGATTTATTTGCAGTGATTACACATTATGTCAAAGACAATGCTGATATAAAACGTGCAGATCCCTATCTCGGCTCCTCCAAATTTCACGAATCGCGGGGATTAACTGCAGAGACACAGACTCATCCAATTGTGATGTGAGGAGGATACTCTTGGTAAAGTAGTGACATTTTTCAGTGAGCTCGGTTGCATTCTTATCGGTGTCCGTATTTTGCTACAAAACCCGTTGCTTCAAACCTCCAATCTGCTCCTACCCAGACTGAAGAATGAGCCCCAGAAAATCACACTTCTTCAGAACTACCCCAGACCTCCTTTCTTACCTTACAGATTATATCCCAGATCATCACAACTTAACTCTTTAAAGTTCCCAGGCACACTCCTATGCCCATCCGCCTCCCGAGGACCCAGGTGTGCTTCTCAGCATTTGGCACCAATTAAAATACAACTTCCATATTGTGCAGCAAACAAAGGTATGGTGTAAGATACGCTTTTTATTCTTAAAAACCTATTTTGAAACCCGATCCAGAGTACTTTTCCCATCAACACACACACATGCTGTCCTTCAGGGCCAATTAAAGCACATAACGTGCCCAGATCAAATAGCTCGCTCCGTATTGACGTGAACTTTCCAGATTTCAATTTGAAGGACACATCCCCACTGTTGAGAAAACACAAGCGTCTTGGCAAACGAAATCAGAGTTTCTGGTTTCATTCAGCTTTTATTTTTCTTTTCTTGGTGATTAGAAAGGTGAAAAGCAAGAGTTATTCACGTGTTCAAGTGAAATAATACAAGGTTACGTTACTGCACTGATTCACAGCTGAGGAGGTTCATGCCGAGAGGTCACCGGAGCACAGGAAGTGATCGGGGCCAGATTCTGGCTCAGTCCAGCACATCCACACAAAGGCAGAAATACATTCCGCCTGTGCTCCAACCTGACAATGTTCTCTGGGGGAAAATTAAAGAACTACAAGTGAGGTCCAAATCAGAGCAGTTTCCAATCCGACATCTTCCCCGAGACTCCATCTGTTTCTCTGCAGCGAGCGAGGGGTCGGGACAGCCCCGGTGCCCGAGTCTCTTCCACAGCAGATGTTGCAGAAAGTCGATGTTCTCAGAGGTTAGTCCTTAACAAGGAATTCAATCCAGCCTGAAATACTTGTGAATTCACATCTCAAAGCCTGTAATAAAACCCTTTTTCTCAGTTCTCCATCTCACCCCATTACATTCTTTACTCCGAGGTTCACGTGTTGGTTTAAGCCTTGGTTCACGCGGAGGTGAATTCTCGTGCTGTCACTAGAAGGGCATTTTGCACACAACCGCAGACAGATGTATTAAATGAACAATGTCTTATACGCGACAGAATTAATAACAAATAAAGAAAAGAACCAAAAGAAAATGCCTTGAATGAAGAACAAAGACATGGGACACGAACTTTAGAAAATTCCTATCCTCTTACAGCATCAGTGTTATGAAAATTTCCCCATAAGCTTTAGTGTCAGTGAACTAGACTGGATGTGTCACAGCTGAATGCTGGAGACTCCTAGGATGGATTTTCAAACTTAGTGGCCGTCATAGATAATTTAATAAAGTCTGGCAAAGTATAGTAACTACAGCCATAGGAGTAAGCAGGAGAAGGCAGAAGGGGGAGATATATATCTATATAAATAGATACAGAAATATATATGTTCTGTTGACACCGATGTCGTTGACCAGAGATACATCTATTAATAACTGTAATAGCAACAGTCTTGCTCGGTCTTGCTCTTGCCATTAAATTAGGGGGAAAGTAAAAAGTTCAGTTGTTATAATGGTGCTTCCTCAAAGTAACAAAGATGAAAATCTGGACAGCAAAAGGATTAGAGGGGATTTGAATAAGCTGGTCATAATTAAGAGTAAAAAACAATGAGGAGCACCCTTTCCGCCTCATTTGCTGCCAGGAGTATGAGACACTGAATTGAGTTACAATGCAGTGCAGCTAGAACCAGTACAGGGAAAGACTTGATATTGTGAACAGACTACTTGTGGACTCGCTACCAAAACCCAGGATGCGAGGTTTTAAGCATGTCTGGATATTTTACTCTCCCTATTCAAACCTGTTATAATGCCAACTAAAATCATATTAAAGATAATAAATTTTCACGCTTCAGGCAATAGGGAGATCATCTTGGGAGAGGAGTCCGAAAAGATTAACACATATTTTGAGGAGGTTTCCACCTATGATAAAGTTTTGGGAACTGGCTACTTTTGAGAAAAGGATATCAAGACAGCGGGAAGATTTCATCCTGCTTAGCACTGTTTCCCTTTAACTTGGTATTCTAGTATTTTAAAAATAAAACAAATTCATTTTTAAGAGATAAAACACCACACTGAGATTTCTAAAGGGCTAAAACCAGTCCTATTTATTTTGAGGTCACATAAATCTGTAGGTATTTATTTAGGCAATGCTGGCCTATGTCGGCAGTGGGACAGCCGTCCTTCGAGGACGTCACTGCTTAGCACCGTCTGTATCGGTATCTTGAAGGATGAAAAGGCAGAAAAAGAGCTGCCAGTTGTTTAGAAAAGGAAGACTGCGGAGATGGGTCTTCAGAACACTATTTTTATAAATGTGCTTTTGTTTGAGCTTTTTTTGTCAAGCAGCAAATCCACCTCTTCTTGCAGAAATTTCCACCTTCCTTCCTTTTCATTCACACCATACTGTATTTTTAAATGTCTGAGAAATAGAAATAATCAGTGTTTTAGAAATCTGATATTTATGTTCTAAAATAAAAACTATCTCTAGGGTATCCCACCCAGTCCAGAGCTCGCTGATGTGAAGAGATCTTCTATTGAGAGGTGAGAACATCTTCACAGAAGACACTGCGTTGGTAAGGGGTGTGCAACAGCAGCACCTTTTAATCGTTCATTAAATCCAGGCTTCATTAGAACTCCTGGAGAGCTCCATTCTCTCTTGTCAGTGTACAGCATTGCACAGTTACACCACTGTTTGGATCATCTGTTCAGCAACAGCTCCTGCAAAGCCAAGTCACAGAGGTGAACTCTGCATAGAACAGGAAATGTGAACCAAAAGCCTGTAACTGGTTGTAACTTATTACAAACATGCAATACCTTTTTGTGTATTTTCCCTTTATTGCAATATTGTTTCTTTGCTGCTTTAAATGAAATTCCCCTGATAAACCGTTCCTATCGTGAGATCTGAATTTGATTACTTGTTGTTAAACCATTTATATTAACTGTAGTTCATCCTTCACAGATCACACATGTTCACAGATCACGTCTCTCCTGTTTGCAGGTTGCAATTAGCAGGGTGCTGTGGAAGCTCTGGACATTTTACCACCTGAGAACACCTTCAGCAGTGACTTTTGGCCAATGCTTTGCCCAGGTAGATAGTAAAGAAAGGCAAACAGAGTGGTAAACACTCCTTGCTTACATTTCCTGGAGACTCTGGGTTAACAGCCCAGAAAGCAAAAGGGAAAACTAAAGTGTCATGTTAAAGATATTACTGTGAAAACCAGCAGGAGTGTCTCGGTACCATTACACACCAGGGTGAGGAGCTGCCCTTTTGTAATCCTGAACCATGTGCAACTATTGCAAAGGTGTTCTTCATTACATTGGGGAAACTTCTGCATTTTGGACTGTATTTTATATATATATATATATTTAGATTCAGATTAAACCCACTGATACTAACTTAATGCAGTTTTATTTACAGTGTTCATTCTCTATTAAAAAAAAAAAAAGCTTTTCAGAAATCAGTAATGACTTTCAAAAAATTGTTCCGATCGTTCCCAAGCAGATTCTCCCATTTTGTGACAGCTTCTGAGTCGCACAACGACTAATAAATTAAGATTCAGGCAGTGACAGATTATCTAGCTTGAAAACTAATGGTTTCTTATTGCAAACTTTACTGGCACTTTTTGTCCTGTTTTGTTCTCAAACAGAGCTCGCCCTACAGTCTGCTCTCCGCTGACATTTCACTGTGATCTCCTCCGTGTCTCCTCTTTTGGGAATCGTATTTGCCAAACGCTTTCCTTCTGCAAACTGCTCTAATGCACAATCCCCACCCTCAGCCGTAACTTTGCAAACAATTTTTAAAAACACATTTCAGCCGTAAAGCCTGCGTTTTGCTCCCTGATGTGGTGGATTTTGGTCAGCAGTGCTTAAAGGGAAAGGAAAAAAAAGGTGCCTGACTACCCCGAGGGCCTTGACTCCTCCTGCATTAGTGCCCACAGGCTTATTTTGTCATGGATTTTTCCAGAAATCCGCGTTTCTGGGCACCTGTGTGACCCGGTGCTGGCTCCGAGGCAGGTGGGCGGCATCACCCGCTGATCACACCGCCTGGCGCGGCCTTATCAGCGGGACCAGGGGGCGGGGTGGCCCCTGGAGCCCGGAACCCGGCCCAGAGCAGCCCAGCGCAGGTAGGAGGACGGGGCCTGGGGGTCGGGGTTGGAGCTGGAGCCGGGGCAGGGCCTGCGGGCTGGGGTTGCAGCCGGGGCCTGGCGCTGCAGGCCGGGCCGAGGCCGCGGGGCCGGGCCTGCTGGGCCGCTTCCCCCGCCGCGGCGTGCAGGGCCAGGGGCGCTGCCGAGCGACTCCTCCCCGCCGGGAGCAGCCACCCCCGCGGCGCCGGGGACGCTGTGGCGGCCTCTCCGCCGCCCTCCCACTTCCTCCTCCTCCCGGGGCCGTGTGCCGGGCTTGCGCCGGCGGAGCTGCCGCCCGGGCGGGCCTGGTGCCAGCGCCGCTCCCCGGGGCCTGCGAGCAGCTGTGGTGGGGCTGGGAGGCCGCGGGCCCTGTGCTGGTGCCGGCCGCGTTTCAGTATCGCGCCGCGGGGGCTGCTCTGCTCCCGGTGTCTGCGGTCCCTGCGAGGGGAGGCTGCCCCGTGTGGTCCCGGTGGGTGGGGATGGGTCTGATGAGATAGGAGAGGAGCTGACAAGAGATCTGATCGGTGTTTATAAACATCTGCGGGTGGGCGTCAGAGGATGGAGCAGGCTCTGTGCAGTGGTGCCCGACAACACGGTGAGGGGCAGCAGGCACAGACTGAAACACAGGAGGCTCCATCTGAATGTGAAGATAAACTTATTTATTTTGAAGTGGCAGAACCTGGCCCAGGCTGCCCAGAGCACGTGTGGAGTCTCCTTCTCTGAGACATTCAAACCCGCCTGGACCCACCTGTGTGATCTGCTCTGTGACCCTGTGTGAGCAGGGGTTGGACTGGGGGATCTGCGGAGGTCCCTTCAACCCAACCAGCCTGGGGTTCTGGGATCATGGCTGCAGGGAAATGCTGGTTGTAAAGCTTGGCCCCAGCTGGCAGGGGCTGCTGAACCTGGCTCACACACAGAACCCCAGAATTTCGGGGGTTGAAGGGACCTGGAAAGCTCATCCAGTGCAATCCCCCCATGGGGCAGGAACACCCAGCTGAGGTTCCACAGGAAGGTGTCCAGGCGGGTTTGAATGTCTGCAGAGAAGGAGACTCCACAACCTCCCTGGGCAGCCTGGGCCAGGCTCTGACACCCTCACCATCAAGAAGTTTCTGCTCAAATTTAAGTGGAACCTCCTGTGTTCCAGTTTGTACCCATTGTCCCTTGTCCCTGCCCAGGGGAGGTGTTTTGGTGGCTGCTGGGGGAGCTCAGGTGCTTCTTGGTGTGTTGGTGTCCATGGGGCTGTGGATGCAGTGCTGTGGGGGGCAGCAGCTGGTGGTCAGATCAGATTAGTATGCAACCGCAGTAAAATAATGTGTGTCAAATTGGCACTAATGTAAAAATGTCTTTTTGCTCTTGACATGAAAGCCAAACTCTGCAACTATTTGTGAAATATATATAGTATTGTAACTGCACACAGTCTTTAAAGCAAAGTAAATGTAAGGAATGGCTTTTCTTTTTTTCCCCCAACTCCCAAATAAACCTGTTACTGAGTTGCATCATATTTTTGTGTAATGGAGTTTGTACCAAATGGCAAGGTGGGATCTCTACGGTGTTTCCATTTTATAAACTGGGACATAACACTTAGCTTAGAAATGACTGTCACAGCTTAATTCTTGTGTCCAGACTTGCGCTTCCCTGCACAGAAGACAAGGGTTGTGTTCTGGAGGGGCCAGTTTCTTTCTTCAGGTGCTGATTTGGGGCTGGGGCTTTTGCCCTTTTGAACAATTCCACCTCTGCCTTGATTCACCTTATAAATTCCTTAATGTGTGTCTGACTGCTATGATGTTTGTAAAGCTTGTTGCTTCTGGCGCAAAAACCCCACCCCTGTAATGCAGAATACTTCTGCCTAGAAACATCCACTTAGGTGAAATATACCAAGATGCTTATTTGTTTTCTTGTGAATGCCTTGACATAGTTTTTCCCAAACAGAGATGTTCCAAATCTGGACAATTCTACCAAAAGCCTCAAGCTTCAGGGGGAAAAAAGATGTAGCCATGTGAGCCTGCAAGGTGGCTTTAGCAATTCCTATCTGCATTCTGATCCATGACAAGTTAATTACCCCAATTACACCAGCAACTGAACAGAAGCTCTATAGGAAACTGTTGTAGTTATATTGCAACTTGTGTTACCGTGACTACTTTATCTCTTGATAACTCTGTAATTAACTTGTCACCACTGTTAATGCTTAACGTATGTAGAGAATCAGTTAATGGCATCACTAAAGGGGTAGTAGCCTGGAGGAGAAGCTCATGCCCTTTGGGAAGGTTATCGGGGTTTCCTTGAATGGTTAATTTAAGGACTTGTACAGAAAAAACATGAAGTTTCTTATGGGAAGTGTGGATAAGATGGAAAGGCTGACCCAGAGAAAATCTGTTTAAACTGCCTTAAGTGACAGGGGAAACTGTTAGTGTGGAAAATCCAAAGGAGAACACGTGGAAGACAGGGATGACTGTTTTTGTAGTGTTCTTTTCCCATGTAATTAGCGTTTTGGAGAAGTGAGAGCAACTGATGTGTATGCATTAAAGCTCGGTGTGCTGGTTCTACCCCATCGTGCTCCAGCCAGTGTTGGTGCTGTAAGAGTTTCATGGGAACAAATGGTTGGGGTGTTGAACATCAGCCTTGAGACTGAGCTGTTCTGCCTGGGATGCACCTGACCTAAATTAGACTTATTTTCTGCCAAGTGGCAAAGAAAAAAACCTCGCTGCTTGTGATAGTCGTTAGCATATTGCGCTTTATAATTTTGCAGAACAATAGGTTAAATTCCGAATCGTTTCCTGTTCGACCCCAATGAAGTCAGCAAGCGCCCAGCCCGCTCTGGGTCACCTGTTCCCAGAAGTTGGCGGGTGAAGCTGAACACGCGTCCCGCCAGTCACACAACTCATAAGAGCGAGCGCTTGTTAAATCTCTTTGTTTTTATTATGGACATCGATCTGCCAGTTGCAATAATGCATTTATGGACATTTTTCTGCAAGCACAGTGCTGGTGGCAGTTTTTACTGACAAATTGAGTCATATGGACAGTAGTTCAAGATGGGCTTACTTTATTGACGGATTGTGCAATTCTCTAGCTTACCAAGTGTTCATAAGATATCTGGACTGGTGAGGAGAACATAATTAATGGGAAAATGTGGGACAAAGTTTTAATTTCGGGAGGCTTGACATCTTTTGGGTAGTGACAGGTTCCAGCCCGTGCCTTGCCTGGTTTTGCAAGCTTTAACTACTTCATTAATGCCATAATAAAAAGCAAAAGGCCTGTTTGGTGGCCCTACTGCAGATTTGCAGTTCTTGAATTTCTTACCCCAGCTGACAGCAGTGAGGGTCCCTGTTCTACACCTCTGCTCATTTATCTGAAGGTAGAATGAGCAAAACCCTCCTGATGCAAGAGAAATTCCTGTGTTAAATTGGGCCTCCTGTAAGTTTAACATTATCTCTGGCACAGGAGTGTTTGAGCCAGCATTGAGTTCAACGTGCAGCTGGAGGAGCAACCGGACTAGAAAACCAGACCAAACCTGTACTGAAGTGTTTGCCAGAAATACAAAACACAGTTTTGAAACCGATCTACTTGTGTGGGCCAGACTGCTGTTGAAAAAAGCTCAAATGTGTTTGAATGTCAATAAAGCCTGTGTGGCTTTGGGCTTTTATGGACGTTGAGTAGTGTGAAAATCTTTCCTTGGAAATATGTCACCATTTTGATGCTTTTTCCTAATCCTTTTTCAAGGTGTTTCCTTATATACTATTTTATATCAGCAGAGCATAAGCACTGTGTCCTAATGTCTGTCAGGACTATCTATCTATTTTGATTTATATTATGCCAAATTAAATGGTTCAAATAATTTCAGGTATCATTTCAAGTCACTTGTAAAGTTTAGATGTGCAGCTGAAGCTTTCCCCAATGCAATGGGGTTCTGGAGGTGATTAACAACACTTAGATCTGACCAAGTTGCCTTTAATCTTGAGGAGGAAGAGCGGAGTTCATTAAAACAAAGGTTCTGACTTCCCCTCTGCTTTCCAAGTGAAATAATAATAAATAGCACTACTGGTGGAGGACCTGGAACCTTGAGCAGCTTCATGAAGGGGAATAAAAGAATAGTTCTGCTGAGGGCACCCATGGAAAAGCAGCAAGTGTTGGTTCAGATGGCGCTGGATGTTCCCTACCCAGTGTGGAGCTGAGTGTGGGCTCAGAAACTTTGATTTTATGCTCAGAAATCCCTCTTCTGACTTGGGAAGTTTGAATCCCACTCTTTTGGGGAGGTGTGATGGTATCTCAGCGAAAATCACTCAGCGGTTTGCCTTTTTACGTGCTGTTGAGGATGGGATACTGAAGAGACGGGATTTTGATTTTTACCTGATGGATGCGCTTTCAGCTTTTAATTATTATTTAAATGCTGTTTTCTTTTAGTGCGTTCTGATCAGATTAATGAAGTTATTTTAGTACAGTAGCATATATTGGCAGCACAGCCCACCAAAGTCAGACTTGGTTTGTTTTCTGCATCGTGCCATCTACATGCTCCGAGTGCAAATGTGACTCCCCCCAGGTAACTGCGTTAGCAGATAGCAAGTGTTGGCGCCGTCTTGTCAATGTTGCTGCTGCATAATCATCGTCAGTAATATTTAAATTATCCGGCTGCTCTAGATCAGTCAGCACAATGCAAACAATACCATTATCTTTGCTTGTTTGTACACTCAGGTACGCAGAAGGTCTGTTAATTAGTTAAACTTTTTAATAAACACCTAAAGTATACTTAGGACCCTGTTAACAGATGAATTTTTCTGTTTCACACGTGAAAAGCACAAGATGGAACGTATAGCATGTGAAACTACCCACAAAACGCAGAGCCTTGTTTGGCAGCAGCGGGTTGGTTGTGTTGACGGCGCGTTTTTAGACTCTGAGCAAGGTCCTGGAGAAACAATTCACACAACTTCATTTTCCCTTCGTCTTGCTCCATTGGAGTTCAGTGTGATCAGGTACAATGTGGGGGGGAAGGGAAATATCTCGCAGTTTCCTATTGATGCCAGAAATAGTTCTGGTTATTTGCTGACTTTAATCCATGAAACATCAAGATTTCTGGTTAGTTGATTGAGAAATGAGACTGACTTTGATCAGACTGGCCACAACTTTGTTTTTCCCCCTGAAGATACATGAATGAATAGATTTGGAATCCCACTTAGTGGGCATGGGTCGTCATCTCCTTCTAGTGTTTGGCTTGGGCCGTTGGGTGGGAGGATGAGCTGGATCCACAGCCAGGGTGGTGCTCTCAGAAAGGGAAATTGAGGCCCAACAAAGCCAAGTGCTTAATCTGAGAGAAATGGGTTTATAAATGTTTGAGAGGTGTCTTATTTTTTAATAGACCAATAATATTTTGTGGTCACTGATTACACGAGTTGCGCGTTGGTGAATGCACCTTGTGTTATATCCTTGGCGATGCACACGGCTGGATTGGAATCCTTATCATTGTCTTTTTGTGCAGCTATATTTGACTCCATAGTGAGAGTTGCTAAGAATATGATTAACCCTATGGGTCATCTTATAATGTAATTATTAATGATTGAATCTGTTTATCCTTGAAATCAATGTGAGAAGAAAAATGGTGTGGCATATATTTGGCGTTGATTTCTAGCATTCAGTAAACATGATCTTGTGACAAGGCCGGTATTGGTTTATTACTCGGAACATGTTTGATGAATCTGAAGTGTGTAATTAGTTTTATATAATGATGGTGATACATGGTGGTTTTTACATGACTTATGTTAATATGGCCAATAGTGTTAACATCTCCTGCCACTAATAGTTAGGGTGGGGATGTATAGTAATTGATCTTCCTGGGAGTGCTGTAATGTAAAAACAATTCAGGCTGTTTGAAGTATATTTTACAAGTGTGCATTGGGCCTTTGGGATGTTATACTGAAAAACCCAATTGTACAGTTACCATGGGAACCCAATTAGAATAGATTGCTTGAGTTTTTTTCAGTCTTTCATCTTGACCAAAAATCTAATGTACTTTAAATGTTTTCATATGGAATTTTATTCATATACCGACTTGATATAATAGCCGGCTTTAAATTGTAGTGCTGAAACCAGAGAGCATTACGTTTGGAGGATCCTGAGGACTTGTCTTTCAAGGAGAATCTTGCTTTAGCGTTTAAAAGTTGATGAACTGAGGAAAATACTCTTTATGGATCCAAGAGTTGCCACTGTAGTGCTGCCATCATGGGGATTTTCAGACTGTGGTCCTATCAAAGTAAACAGGAAAGTGTCTTAAAACCCAAGAGCTTCTGTTCTAGACTATCAACAAAACATGGCTGAATTTTCTCATAGCCCTTAACAATCTGATTTTTTTTTTTGGTGTAACTTCTGACTTTTCTTTAAATTTTTGGTCTATTGATTTATCTGAGTGTTTGGAGGCATCTGGGTGTCTTCCAGGTGGGATCACATTTCTCTTTTTTCCTCATTTCTACCTGCTAATTGATCCCTTCAGTTCGTCCTGTCCTGTACAGATGCAGGAGGGAATTTTCCATTCTGGTGAACGGGTTGCTGACAATAAGGTTCCAGCCTTTTAAGACTTGGTCCAGTGATTCTGGTGTCTCAGTTTGTGGAACATGATGCAGAATGAAGTATCATGATCGGGTCTGATTGTGGCAATGCCTCTTCCACTCAGAAGAGACGTGTGGGGTTCTTACCTTCAAACTCAACCTTAGGGGAGCCCTTCACCTCAGTGTGAAAAGAAGTTAGCAGAGTGTATATTGCCCTCTTCCAACAAGACTGTCTTGGCAAGGCCGAGGTGCAGCTTGGAGCGATGTTCTGGAGTTTCCAAGCCCTCTGAGTTATAGCAGCGATCTTTTAAGGTTTTTCCCATCTAGCTGCAGGTCATCTTCCAACCACCACGGCTTGGGCTTTGCCCAGGTTACCTGGTGTCAGAGGAAAGCCCTTCTGAACTAGCAGATGGTTGAGCTCATCCTGGGGCAGAAATAGGTCGTTAACACTAATCAGTTCCCTGGTTCTCCTTAGGCACTGTGCAGCTTTTTGGTGAATTTGTCCTTCTCAACCACCAACCTCACCAAGGTCTCAGTGGTCCCGGGGGCTTCCCCCTGTGTATCGCATGGTTTCTTGGGACTTACCAGCAGGGAATGAGCAGTGGTCCTGCTCCTGAGGTCCTTTGGTGAGAATCCTCTCTCTTGAAGCTGGAAACCATTTCCCATTCTCCTCAAGGTCCAATCTCGAGGCTGGTCCTGGTTTCTCCACCGTCTCATCCCTCGCGAACTGTATGTGTTCATGCTCAGTCTGTGTTCCCTGGTTCAGCAGGTCAAAAATACCATTTGTGAAGACTTCAGCAAACACGGCTTGGTGTAAAGTTCTCTTATGCTATGGGGAGGGTTGGGGATCTTAACTCATGCTTGTTGCATTCTGGAAGTATCAAGGGCAACTGCCCACAACTATTGAAGAAACTTTTGGTGACTGATCTGGATTTACTCTATGTGGATTGTACCTAAAAGTACGTGAGCGTCCCTATGGATATTTAGATATTTACATAAACATTAATGCATCATCTGGAACCTGGCTAGCATTTAAACTGCTGTCCTCGCTACAAATCGGATGCTATTTAAAGCAACAGCCTGAAATTAAGCTTGGTTTTGGCATGTGGCACAGTTTCTTCCTTAAACGGGGGAGAGGCCGTGTTGCAAGTAAATACAAACCAGAAGTTTGTTATGCAAGGGGTGTTTCCTGGTGGGTTCTGTCCCAGCGATGTCTGAGAGCTCTGAGCTCCTGCACCCTCATCCATCCCGAGCAGCTGCTGGCCCACACACGCTTGAGTTCCCAATGGAAAGTGGGGAGCAAGTGGATTCAAAAGTGTCCAAAGCAGTGTGTGCCATCAGATCAGCTGGTGGGAGATGGGAACAGGGGCATAATTAACTGTTAAATGGTAATTAATTAACACTTGGTACCAGTTCTCTGTAGAAATGTCTGGACTTGAACCAAATGGCAGCTGCAGGAGATGTGGGTGTTTGTGGAAGGTTTGGGGTTCCCCTCTCGAGGTGCTGATGAACCCCCTCGGTACCCACCACCCTAGCAGGGGTGTTTTGGTGGCAGTTCTTGCACAGCAATGGAACGGACACCTCTATGTACGCTGGATAAATCTGCTTTTCCAGGCAATATTCTAGTTTTACCCCTCAGAAAAATCTGTAAAAGCAGAGTGTTGAAAGTCAAAGCTCCGAACTGACAATAGAAATAAATTGCTGTTTTATTTTTAGCTCTGTCACAGATATTTTAAGTAATTAGTTTGCTCATCTGCCTGGCTTATTCACGTTTAAAAATAGAATAAGTGATCTTTGCAATGCCTACTGCGCAAGGGTATGATTGTTAGCATGTTTAAAATACTAATTATTCCATATCTTAATTTTAAACTCTTAAGATGTAATAACACGATTCAATGTCACTGTTTTCTTGTAAGTAGTTTAGAAGTGCTTCAAGTTCTTGGGCTTTGGGGCTCGGTGTGTGAAAGGCTCAGATGTCGAGATGGTTTCTTTTGAGAGGTGGATGGTGTGTGAAGCGGATTCTCCATGGGGCCGCGAGTTCCCTGACCCATGTGCATGGTTCCCATTGAGGTGCTAGGAGTTGGGGGCAGTCCCCCCCTTATTTAAAGAGTCACGTTTCTAGCACATCTTCACAAAGATACGGTGATCTTGGCTAAATAGCACTCAAAAGAAAACAGGAGGGCTGGGGAAACTAAATATGAAGGAAATAGCAATTGTTGCCTATTTCAAAGGGGAACTTGTGTATTTTGTTGATGATATATAAATAATATATAGTCTAGAATTATAATCATTGAAGTTAACATTTTTAGGTGCTTTCGCAGTGTTTTGCAATCTGTACTTTTAAACCCAGAATATGTCGCTTGCTTTTATGTCTCACAAAGTGTCGTTTCCTAAATCACTTAAGGCTGTTGAATTTATGAAGTAACTTGGAAGTGCATTACTGCCTGTACAAATAGTTCTTAAATTAATACTTTTAAGGTGTTCTTCTCCAAGAGATCAGAGCTGTGTGGTGCTTGTTATGGAAGAAGTCTTCAGTGTACCATCTGTTGATTATTTTTTGTTGTTGTTTAACTCATAACGAGCAGATGACCTAATGAACGTTAACATTCCTGGATGCTTGCTAAAAAAAGAAATCAAACTGCCTTTTGAAATAAAATATACTGAAATTTAGAGCTCATTTAAAAACTGATAAAGTTGGTTATAAGATAAATGATGCTATTGACGTGTAGTATTCTTCCTGCGGAATTCAAATTGAATCTCAATCTGAACTCTTTCCTTCCAGGTGGAGGTGTCTCATCTACCATGGCATCGAGGCTTGTTCCAAAAGTAAGTTATTGGGAAAATACCCCTGCATTTAGGTGTGTATTGAAGGCCCAGCTTTGCTTAGGAGTTAATGTCCCATGGTCTGTGTTTTCCCTGGTGTCCAGCAGTCAGTGTTAAGCACCCAGTTGACGCGGCTGATGCTCCATTGTAAATCTCTGCAGCTCTGTCTGGCTGGTAACAGCACCAGTGGAACTTCCCCATGGCAGAGCAGGAACAGGACAATGTCTTCAGTTCCTCTTAATAACAAACACCTCATGGAAAAACTAACAGGCTTAATTGTGAGGCTTGATGCTCCAAGGAGGTCTGTGTAGGTCAGTGACTTTATAGTAAAATGAGAAAATGTGGCTGTTTATCGAGCCATTTGGAACAATTAACAGAAAGGCATCAACACATTTTAAGTCAATAATCAGATTCTTCAGATAATTCCAATGAGCTTTGGAGATATGAATACATTGTTTTCCGGTGGACTGTCTATTTTTGTACCATTAGTAATGCTTCTCTAGGAAAGTATTTCTAGTACAATCAAACTTGTGTTCCTAACTGCTCCTGCTGGAAACTTCTGCTGCTGTTAAAAATACCTTCATAGTAGCATCTCTTGTGGTTTTAATCTGTGTAATGTGGCTTAGAAAGTAGTATTGCAGCATATTCTGTGTCTTCTGCCCCTCTGTAGAAGATTTTCTTTCTCTTTTCCACAAAAGAAAGTTGTTTGTTCTTATATGGAATGGATGAGGAAGAAATCAATGAAAATACATTCTTGCTTCACTATTTTCTGTTAAAGTCATCTCTTCAGTTATATTTATGTATCTTCCAGTAGCAAACATCTTTTAGCAGGTACCTGGAATAATGGCAGGGAGATATTTGATTGTCTTCTGCACAACTGGGCACAATAGGCAGAATCTCCGGTTCCCTCTCATTCCAATCTGGGTGCGGTACAGGCAGCAAGTGGCATGGAATGAGTAATTTATGATCTAACCTTTGAGTTTCCCCACTCGCAGCCTTGGTTGTGCAGACACAGCTCTGCTTCCTCTGTCTGTGGCAGTTTCCCCCCATTCTGGATGCATATTAAATATACGTATATGTAATGTAGCTCATGTTTCTTTAGTGATATTTATTGTGTGTAATGAGCTCACAGTTTGACTTTGAGCACAACCACCCATTGGCATGACTCAATATATGTCTGGTGTGTATGTTCTATGGAAATAAAGTATTATGGATCTAATGTGCTGAGCAATTTTGGGGCAGATTGCTTGAAAAATGGGGTCTGGAGCAGCCGGACTTATGGACGTTTTCCACCATTGCTGTGTTTGTCTCCCCATCCATCCCTGATTTTTGCAGCTGACTTTATTGCGGTGACCAAAGATGTTGGGTGTGTGTGGAAGAGGCTGAAATGCGGTTTTGCGTGTGATCCCGCATTGGGAATGTCTCTGTATTTAGGGGTGGTTTGTGTGTTTGTGGCAATGTGGCGATTTTTCTGTTTCAGGAGAAATTCAATTCAAAATGTAATTCTGTTGCTCTCCAGGTTTCGTGTAGATATTAAATTTAAACTTAGTAAGCAGATTCTTGTACTAACTGTGATGCTTTGTGCTGTGTTAATACCGTGAACCGCTTGGCCACGCTGCCCTGAATAAACCCAAGATTGATAGTGGTGGGAAGATTCAGGCTGTAATCTTGTATTTTTGTATGAGTCTTTATGCCTGTTCTTTGTGGTACTTCCCTGTAGATGTGTTTGGATTTTTAGTGAATTCTTAATATACACTTTGCTGCCTCATTTGTTTAAATCTGTTCAATATAAGAATTTCAATGAAATTCTTCTCTCGAAGCCGGTTCAGATTCCTGATGCTCCTTCAGCTTGAAAAGTAGCGCTGTTAATGGTTTTGTTCCTGTTGCTTAGATTGATTCTGTTATTTTTCCGCAGCTCCTGCTCTTCAGGTATGGCTGTTTTGGTATTATAAAGAATGATGGATTATACAGCAAAGTTTGTTTTGAAGCACTCCTGATATTGTGCAATGCACTTGGGGGTCAGCTGCGCTCGCCGGGTGCGTCATTTATCCAGTGTCCCTGCCACTTGCGGAGATAAAGCTGCTGTTTTATCAAAAATGCCAGGGAGTGCGAGTTAGAATTTATACCCCTCCTTTTCCAAATAATTGTTCTGATTACTTTCTGGCGTGGCAATAAAATGATAAAGGTAATTGCACACAAATGCGAGATAGCACCAAAATACAATAAAATTAACCGGAATTAGCTTGACTTGTCGATGAGAAGTATTTATGAAATGTATTTTTGCAATAAGGGAGACTGATATTATAGCTGGGAGGTGACTTATTGCCTTAATGTAATACTGTTTGAAATTTAAAAAAGAGACTGTTACAGTTGAGGGTGATTGTGCCTTTGAAATTAAGTTGAAGTGATTCTTATAATTGGCAGCAATAATGCATTGTGAAGGTAATATCTTTTATTGTGTTATGCCTAGTTGCATTATCTTCTATTTAGCTGGTCCTGGCTTCAGCTCTGCGGAGAGCGCGAGAAGGAGCAGATCCAGAGTTTGGTGGGTGTAGGCGATAAGAATTTGAAATGTTACCCAATATTAAAGTAATTTTTCTGCTGGATTTGTTTCATTTTCAGTCCGTCTTCAGTTCCCCTGAACCTGAGTCTCATTTGATTTAAACTCTGGTCTTGTATCAGAGTAATTGCTGTGTATTTACATACACAGCTGAACCCTGACAGTAACGCGCTGCGGTCTTGCTGTACATACATATATATATATATGCACACATATACATTGTGGTCATTTGGGCAGTTAAATTGGTATTTTTCAGTGCTACAAAGTGTAACTTCCTCCTATTAAAAATTATATACATGCTTTTACAGCAAGTATTTCAATGGTAATTAAGAAGTGTTGACTAATAAGTTTATTTTTGAAAATCCAAACACCTGCATTATAACTTTTCCTTTGCATGGGACTTGTTAAAACTCAAACCGGTAACAACTAGATATTAATTTTGGGGACCCCCTAGCTCTTGGGCAATATATTCTTCATCCATGATTATTTAATATGATGGTTTTTCTTTGTTGGCAACAAACTCCTTAATTATGAGTTTTATTCATGTTAAATTATGACTTCTGTCTTTGCTGTTGATGGTGTAATTGGATTATACAGAAATATGTAGCCCAGACATGATTTTTTTAATCATCTTTGCACTCCATTTGTTGTCCAGTTCTGCTCAGATTTGCTAAGGAGTGATAATTCATTATATAATCTCAACCAGCCCACTGTTTTACATGAGATCCTGAAGTAACTGGGTGTCCCAGCTTGTTGTCCTGTTCCCCTTTGTTTTGTGACCTTGCTGCCACCCCATCACCATCACCAATTTGTGCAGCTTATTAACAATTGCTTTCTAATGGCACTTTATTTGTAAGCTGCATGTGGATGTTTGACTCTTTTTACCAAAATGTTGGTCTTCATGCTAATGATGCGTAAATATTCTGCAGTATACGTGGTTTAAATGCTCCACGGCCACAGCAGCGGCTGCTGCACTTTCATAGCATTTAAGCTTCCTATATCAGTAAGAGCTGGGGGAGGATGCAGAATGTGAGTGTTTACTCGGTTTTGGAGAGGTGTTGGAGGAAATAGTGTATTTAATGTATTAGGTCCACTGAGGTCTTGTGTTTAAATTTCCGCTGCTGATGTCCCATATCAAAGCTTGGGTGGGAAAACGCACTTTTGGAATGCAGTAGTGACAACCTACCTGCCTCTTGTGAAGCAGAAGACATTACTTTATTTAAAGGATGATATTTTAACTGTAATAAAACAAAGCAGTCTAGTAAGCACGGTGGGAATGTGCTGTCTGACAGGCCGGGTGGCTCCTGTCTGCCAAAGCAACAGACTGAAGATGCAGCCAAAGAGCCTGAGGCTCCCTCTGCTTGGAAATACTTCTCCAGCTTGGCATTTTGGGGTCTTTTGATTGCCATCCTAAGAGGATTAGGCGTATAATACGGTGGGACAACAGAAACTTGCTTTTGTTGTCTTTGATTGTTTAATAAAGCATTATGGTTGCTCTTGCTGAATGCTTTAAGGATGCCGTAGAAAGCAAGTGTTGCTCTGTACGTGATCACGTATCCCTCTGCTTTGTCAGTGGCTTCTGTGAGGTGGACCTTTCCATATGTGAAGATGGGGACTGACTTTTAGTCCAGCATATGTTTGTATGTGTTCAATATATGCAGTTTAATTCTGCACCTTCACATTTTTTATGGGATTAGTCCTTTGGAAGGTAAAAAACCAATGTTGTATCACCCGTAGCTAACCCTGGATTAGCTTTATAGTCTGACATTTCCTTTCCAACTCTCCCCTCACCAGGAAATGAGAGCAGGTTTTGTTTTCACGCCCTCTGAATTTACAGGTTTGGCTTAACCAGGGTTGGATTTACTTGTAGAGGCACTGGAGATATTGGAGCACTGGAGATGATCCAGGCTGTTGTATTTTGTAATGAGAACTGAATGTTTGAATTCTCTTTTAAATAAGAAATTGCATGCTGCTCTGCCTTGGTGAGGCCGCATCTGTGGGACTGGGTCCGGTTTTGGGTTCCCCAATATAAGAAGGAATTACTGGAGGGCGTCCAGTGAGGGACACGAAGATGCTGAGGAGTCTGGAGCATCTTTGTGATGAGGAGACTGAGAGAGCTGGGGAAGAGAAGCTGAGAGGGATGTGATCAATGGATCAATATCTCAGGGTGGGTGTCAGAGGATGGAGCAGACTCTGTTCAGTGGTGCCCAACGCCAGGGTGAGGGGCAGCGGGCACAGACTGAAACACAAGAGGCTCCATGTGAACATGAGCAGAAACTTGTTTGCTGGGAGGTGCCAGAGCCTGGCCCAGGCTGCCCAGAGCGGGTGTGGAGTCTCCTTCTCTGAGACATTCAAACCCATCTGGAGCCACCTGTGTGATCTGCTCTGTGACCCTGTGTGAGCAGGGGGGTTGGATGGGATGATCTCCATAGGTCCCTTCAACCCCAACCAGGCTGGGATTCCGAGGGCTTAGAAAGACGTTTCTTCCCAAGCTGTGAGGACGCTGGTCTGGCCAGACCACCTTGGGTGCATTACCTTTACTATTAGTATCTTTTCCCATATTCTTAATGTACAATGGATTGTTTCCTTTTAAATAAACACGCAGAAACCAGTAAAACAAATACAGGAAGTTTTGAACTATTAAAGAGATGTTGAGAGAACTGTAATTCAATGGAAAGCGGAGCACTGGAATGGGGGGGCTGTGCTAAACGGGGGGCCATGAGCAGCCTCTTTAGTCATCTCTGCAGCTTTCTGCAATTAAAACAGTGGTGTAGATGATGTTAGAGAAATTATAGTTTCACGTGGTTGTCTTTATGATGATAACAGGAGATGTTAATGACTGGGTTTATTCTTCATTCAGCAATAGTGCCGTTTCCAGAGCCCCAGGTAGGGGTGTGGCTGCAGTGGCAGTTGTTAATTGCCCTAATTGCAGCGTGTGCTGGTGCTGATGCTGTATTACACAGGTGATACGTGTGGCTTTACACCTCAGAGCAGAGGAGGTGTTTGCAACGAGCCAGCTCTGGTTTATTCTGTCGACCTCGCTGCCGTGGGGCTCAGAGCGATGGAGACGGACCCATCGAACTTCTCATTTCTGATGGTGGCCCCTGCTTGGTTGTGCCTTGACAAATATCGCTGATGTGGTTTGATAAGGGTTTTGTTATAAGGAGGATATAAACTTACTGGACCGGGAAGAGCGACTGTAGCAAGATGACTGAAATGAAGCAGCAAATTGCCAAACCGGTCCAGGTACCTGTGATGTATTCCACCTAAACTTAAATCCAATAGTTCAAGCTTTCGTTGGATTTTAATGCAAAACTTGAATCGATAAAAAGTAGGTTTGAGAACACTGTGATACTCAAAAGGAGGATGCTTAAAAGTTCAGGTATTTCTCTAATAGGGATGAAGAAGCAACTTTCCTGGCATTTATTGATCATCTTCTCAAACTCAACAAATTCCTGGTGTTGCTTTTTGGCAAGTCCCTGATGTCAGGGCATCACAGAAACAGGGCAGGTCCATGAGAATTAATAGCTCATACACTCACTTCCTGATGCAAATGGGTCAGAACACGGAATAATTGAGTCTTTGGGTATGTGTGTCATTCTCCAAGTGACACCGCCCTCAAACTGTGTCAGCCTTTTTGGATAGGTGCAACCATTTCTGAAATTGAGAAACGGCAAGTGAACCGGGGGAAGGAAATGTGATGCAATCACATCCTGGTGGTTATTCCATATCAGGTAGCTCAGCAATTAACACTTTCTGTTAATTTGAAAAGATCGGGAGTCCCATTTTGTGGAGACAACTGTGACATCTTGCTGACTAATGACTTGGGCTCTCTGGGTTTCAAAAGTAAAACTGCAATGTGGGCGAGGACACGTTTGGTTTAGCAGTTCAGTCTGTGGGGTTTTGCCTTGATTCTCAGAAATATTCAAATTTAAAAAATCATGAGGGCTTCCATTTGAAGCTGAGCTGCATGTGATAGCCTAATGGAAATACTGTTAGATGCAGGTGGTGGCAGAGGGGATTATAATGAATATTTTGACATGGCTTATATATAGGTTTATATTGTTTCTAAGCAGAGTAAAGGAAGTAAAAGCCTGCAGAGGGAGATCCATTAGAGATAGGGCTCTGGCTCCTTCCTCATTGGAAGAATTCATATACCAAACATTACTGAAGGGGAAAGGTGTGATGTCTTTGGCTTCTGATGCCTTTGGACGGAAATTAAGACAAGCTTTGGTGTCCTGCGGGCTGAACACTTGTGGTGGGTGTCAATACGCCTGGGCAGAGTGGCTGCCTCCTGCCATGGATGGTCCTGCTGCGTTTTTCCAATGGAAATCTACGGTTTAAGGTTTTAACCATGAGATCTCTAAGAGGGAGAACACAGGATGAGTTGGAAGGAGATGGTCATGGAGGTATTTTGCATTCTTCCTCCCAATTCAGCAGCGGTGATTTGGGACTTGGTGCTGGAGCACATGGGCTTTGTGCTCCTGGCTCTTCGTTGAGAGAAGAAACACATACAAACCTCCTGGCTGGAAATAAAAACCTCTTGGGAGAGCACAGAGCATGGAAATGCTTTACGATGGATCTTTTGAACATTGTTGGTCCTTGAGATTTCTATGTTTTTTAGTTTATCCACATTATGGATATGAGTTGGATTCTGTGATCTTGGGGTGAACTACAATGGGAATTTTGGGGACAGCAGGAGATAGAAAATGATTCTGAATTATTTATTATAATGCAGAAGACAATTAACGCAGACTTAAAGTCTGTATTTGATCAAATGGGAGGTGTGTGTTAGCACTGCGAACTGTGGCTGCAGTGAGGCTGTTACACTGAGTTACAGCACAGAGCACTGAGGCTGAGATCCCCGTGTGCGGTCACCACGCCAACACCAGCGTTGGGGTTCACAGCACCTTGTTTGGAGATTAAACTTGCTGCTGTTTTGCATCCGAACCCTCAGAAAGCAACTTGAGCGGCACATCTGTGTCTTGGTGGCGTTTGGTGGAGTTGATGTGTCATTTAGGGGCCCGTGGCCCTTTGGGGAGCCGGTGCCACCGAGGCAGAGTCACGGCATCGCGCCTGGGAAATGAGGCTCCCCCGTATGGGACATTAACTCATAAATCACGCTAATGTTCACACTGATAAATCTTCTGCTATGAAAACCTTTTGATACTCCTCTGTTATTAATGACAAAAATGACTTAAATGTGTTGGCTAACAACAGTCTTCCCATTTTCTGTAGTGTTCAGCAGTCTGAGATAGACTCACCCACACTTCTGTACCGAGACTGCAGAGGGTGGCAGGGGAAGTTTCTTCTCTAAAAGTCCTATTTTTTAATTTTCCAACTAATGAACTTTGAAATTAGGAGGGATTTTGACGCAGCTTTGTGGGTGTTCAGTGGCAAGGGAGAGCAAAGTTGGAGTTCATGGATCAAAATTCCTCAACATGATTCATTTGCGTGAGCTGGAAATAAAGGCACAAAGCGGATTATTTGGGTTTAATAGGTTTTTTTGGTTTGTTTGGTGCTGCTATTCATTTCTGGTTCTCACAGCCTCACCAAGGGAAGGTTGTGGCAGGAAGGGGTTTCCAGTGCCCAGTCTGCAGTAAATGATGTCTGAGCATTCAGTGATTCCAGCTGGCCAACTTTAAAGGCTTTTTATTTGCATCTGAAAAGGGTTGCAATTAATTTAAATATTGAGTAACATCTGGACAAGGATGGTATGTCTTGTCCATCTATATAGTGACCTCCATCCCAACCCAGTTGTATGTGCATATGTCACGCAACCTCATTCTTTTGTAAGAATAAACCTTCTAAATGTTACTGCCCGATGCGTTTGATAAACAAGACTTGAAAATATGAGAGTTGTACTCAGTCAGGGTTTTAATCTATAAAGCTCAGGAGCTCACACCAAGTCAAACTAAGGTTATTTATAGTTGTGCGTTACGTGCCGCATCCCGCGTTTTGTTCTAATGAAAAAGCTGTCCTCTCATCGCTAGGTTGTTATATTCACGGAGTACACGGTACGAGGTTCAGTGCATCTCATTTAGGGCTGTCAGGCAAATAAAAATGAAGAGTGTATATGGGTTTTCAGCATATGTAAACTTTTATGTTGCTTTTTTGATAAGGTGCTGCCACGGAAAAAGATTCCCCCATGTCTTCTCCTTGAGAAAGTTCATTGAAAAGGGGAGTTTCTTTAACACCAGCAAACATTTGATTAGTTACCAAAAAGCTGATTTGGATTAGAGTCAAATTAAATAAACCCGTGGGTTTCCAAGCCTGGCACGCTGTGCTGAGCTTCTCAAACTGGGTAACGGTGCTGGTCACTGTGTCCCTGACCCAGCAACTGTGTGAATGCTTCCCAGAATTCTGCCTGTTCTTTTCCTCCTCTCTTCGTACTGGTTGTTACTTACAACGTGACTTCATTATGTAGCACTTAATAATGGGATTAAAATAATTCTTATTTTGAAAAAAAAGGATTCTTGCACAGCTGGAAGTGGCCAGATGTGAGGTGTCAAGTGTAGGTTTTCCTGCCCCCCGATGCCTCCCTGGTTTGTTCTGCTCTTCAACCACATCTCCAGCTTCTTCATCACTTTGTGTTTCATCCAATGCTCCATCGGGTGTTTGGCATCATCCCCTTTGCTGTGGGTGACATGGTGGTGCAGGTGAGGTGGGTTTCAGGGTGCTTTGGGGTACAAATGTGGGGAAATATGGGGAAAATAGGTTTGTGCAGTTGTCTGTGGGGACTGTCAGCTCTGAATATCGCATAACAAGTTAATTTTTCAGCTGTAAGGCCACCTGCTCTTGGCCAAACATCTGAGCGACTTAACACCAAGAAACCTTGTTGTTCTCCCAATGCGATCGGGTTGTTTGATCGAGTCAGCTTGTGCCACTTTACCCTTTCTTGCGTTTCTTTATTCTGTGCAATTTTTGTCCAGTTTCACTTGAATGTAGCTCTTTGGAGCTTTGGCTTTGTCCTGGTTGTGCAGCACCGTCCTCTATTTCCTAACATTGTACAAACCAAACTGGAAATATAACCCAAACATCTCCTGAGTCAGACTTTTTAGCCAAGATGAATTTGACAAGTATGTTATTGTTGGGCTCGTACGATATTGAGAAATGCTCGGCATCTGTTTCCAACTACGTCCTATCAGTAACCGGAAAACCAGACCGGTAACAATGGGAATAAAAAAATGTTTCTTTTACTAAGGAATGATGGATTTTTTTAATATATTTTTTCCAGCAGACACATTCTATTTATGTTCCAGCAGTTATTTGCATAGCGCTGCTGCTGTAAAGCAGTGAATGTGCTTTGTCACAGGAATCCTTTGAAAATCAGTGTCACAACACATCAGACGTTCACCGATAAACCAGCCGTGAAGCTGCTATTACTTGCTAATACTACTTGATGTTTTTACAAAGGTCACTATTTTGCTAGTTAACGTGTTTTTTAAGACTGACTTAGATGCTGATTTTTTAGGATGGATCACTTGGAGTTTTGAAAGCCAAAGCCATAGTTGGGGAAACTCAAAATACGCTGGGTTTTGCCTTTTAAAGAAGTTACTTTTGAAAACCACTCAAAATGCCTCTAAATGAGTGTTTGTTGGTAAAACACGTGCAATTAAAGGGCGGCTTGTTTTTCTCAACAGGCGGCTGCCGAAGAGGGAGGATCTGGGTGCATGGAGAGCCACGCGGTTCTGCTCAGCCCAGTGGGAAAGCTCGAGATATTGGGGTGTGAAATGGGTCTACATGAGATCAAACTGCCCCAACCCGGCACACTGCCCAGCAGGTGAGTTCATGTCCTCTCCATCCCACGTTTGTGGATGTGGGAGAGGAAAGAGATTGCCCAAGACATGACTACGTGTACCTGCTTTTACTCCAAAATGCATTTGTTTTTCTTTCTCTGCTGCACCATCAATTATTTCAGAGCATTTCTAACTAAGTATTTTTAATGTAGGTTTCGAAAGTACATGCTGCCCCTAATTTTGGAGGCGTGTAGATGTCACTGAGGACTAAGAGCTCCTTGTGTACCGTGCAGATTTTGCGGACCTGTATATAGATATGTATGTTCCAACAGGCAAAACTAAGATTAAATCATAGTTTTAATTGCTGCGTACTACTTGTGAGAGCCTCAGTTTGTTCTGCACGCCTGTGATGTCTTCTGGAGTTCAGAACAGATGATTTACGTGGCAGCGGAGGTGATGGCTCAGATACAGGGCTGATGGAGGAGATATTGGTCCATTTTAGTGTTGAATAAGTGCTCTCCAGCCTGCTAATGTCCGTCTGTCCAGTTCTCACTTTGCTCTGTGCTTGCCCTTATTGTGAGGAAATGCTCGGTGATACTTTTTAGATGCAACACCAGACTACTTCAACATTACTAGGTGCCAAATTCCCCTGCTGGAATGCAAGTTACTAATACTTATTGAAGGTGAGATTCTTGAGCTGCTGTTGGTAATATCATTGGCAGCCTTTGGCACAATCTGTTACAGCAAAGCTGCCTTTGACAAGACTCCATCAGGTTTGGCTTTCTGAAATTCTCCACTGATTTGTGATTTCTCCTTTCCCATCCTCCTATTTTATTATCCACTTAAGCGTGTGTAAAATTAATCAGGAATATGAAGCATAACGTGCATTCTGGTTGAAATGTTTTTGCCTCCCATATAAAACCCCTCAAGCCTCTGGATTTGACAGTTTTGCCAACTCTGATATGGAAATAAGCATTTCAGTTTCTTCGTGTTTTGGTATTGGGATGGAAATACAGCAGCATTGAGGATCAGCCTTTGCTGTAGAGCAGCATCTTCATGAAGAACAGCTGGGCAGACGAGGACTCTTCACCCTTGAGAAGAGGAAAAGTCAATGAGTGGGTGAAGAATAGTAGGAAAATAGTAGGAAAAAGGTCTGTGCTTGTCAAAGGTGACAAATATGAGAAATTGTGTTGTGCGCTTTATATTGTTAGATGTAAATGGAAATGCATGAAAATAAAGCTGAAGGTAAATTGTCATGAAGTTGTGGATGCTAAGAAATACAAGCTCAAAGTGAAATGGCAGATCATTGGAAGAAAATAATTACAGGCTCTTAATTAGTAGTGGCCAAGAAGATGGACGGGGAGGTTTTATTGTATTGGGTGTGTTTGTGTAGCTGTCCTGGAGAAATGAGAGTGAAGATCAGTGATTTCTCTATAGCACTGGGGTTCCACGTTTCCTGGGATCGTTCACCTCCTTTCTGAACCAAATTTGTGTGCACAGTGAGTAACTTCAGAGCAAGTGGTGGTGGGGAGAAGTGGATCTTTCAGCCGCACAGACCTTTTTTTCCAGGAAATATCTCTGTTTTCTCAGCGCTGAGATGATTTCCTGGCCTCCCAGAAGCGTTGAGCCTTTAGTGGCATCTTGGTAACGCTTAAATCATGCGATCTAATAAGTTATATGCAAAAATTATTCTTTTATAGGCGGAATATTACTCAAGAGCAGTTCAAATGTTAATGATAAGCAGAATATTCTTGCAATTACTTTAAGAATTTACATCTGAAGAAGTAGTGGAAGGTGGGACTTGCTTTTGTCTTTACCGATGATAAAGTTCTAAAAATTTTAAAGCCGTGTGTAAATATTTGTACTGAAGTATAACATTTAATCTCTTCTACTCATCGCTGGTGAACAGTTGTTAAATCCGGCCTCATTATTTTCAACAGAATAAAATAAAAACAAAGCAGTGCCCAGTGTTTGTAACTGGGTAATAAACACTATGGGAAGAGCATGGGGTAGGGAAAAAGATGTAAGAAACATAAAAATTGATTTTAATGGACTCCTGTCGGAGAGAACTATAATGAGTGCAATCTGGTAATAAATATTGGTATTCTGCTCCACGGTGCTCAGGACTTTACATGTAGAATTGCATGTAACAATCAATATAGATTTTAGGTTGTTTTTTTAAACAAATAAGTAAACCTTTGAAATATATAAATACTTGTAATCAGTCAGACAAACCTGCTGGTTGTAGAGAAATCTGCTAAGAGCACCGGTTAATGGCATAATCGCTTTGTGGGGATCTTGTCTGTTTTACAGCTTGTACAATACCGTGCAATTAATCACCCGAGATTACAACCATTCTGTGACCGCTCTCCTTAAAACTTAAGAACACAGACTATAATGTAGCCTGGAAGGAGAAGCAACGAAGTAAAATTCAGTTTTCAGTATGCTCGAAAGAAATTGATCTATTAATGAGATGAAACTAATTGTAATAACCTAAGGTTATTTGGTTCCCGCAAAGCCGGCAGTTTGAAAGTCAAAGCACGGCAGAATGGATTCTGTTTGGGGAGGAAGAGGTTTTATTTGTATTTTAAATATATGTCTGTGTATATAAAATTTCATATATACATGAAAAATTTAAGCTAAATGTGATTGTGAAAGTTTAACTTTACTGAAGGGTAACTAAAATTGTTTCTAACCCTTTTGCCATGTGAGTGCAGTGCTAACAATCATCTGACTTAAACCAGCATCCTGACGTTGCTTATTTCGTAAAGCAGGAACCTGAAATCACTTATTTCTATTTTGGTGTTTAAATTGTGGGCTGACTGTTCACTTATTATTCAGGTTGGCATTGTCAATTAATAAAGCGCAAAATATATAAGTATACATACAGGATATACATATTTAGTACTATATCAGCTATTATAGTTTTTCTTCCACTCTATACAAATATAAAGATGAATTTTGATCAATAGGTTCTCTTTCTTTCAATACTCCCACCTGAAATACTGCGAATGTTTAACTGTTTTGCTCATGTCCGAAAGGATAACCTCACTTTTTTACTGCTGTTATATTTGTGTCTTTACAAGCCCTGACATTTCAGAATTAGTTTTCTTCATTATTCCGCTGTTGGCTGTGATGTTCCCACCCTTGTTTTAGTCCCGAGTGGCCAGGATAAGTTATCTGCTGGGTGAACAGGGAGTTGCAGTTGTGACTTAAGGGTGAAACATTTACAGCAGGAAATACCTCGGAAATATGGGACATTGACTTGGCAGTTGAGGTGGGAGCAAGGATTTTTGCAACACAAGGGAAAAAAAGCAACACCTCTTCCAAATTCTTCCAAGAATTTCCTTGTTCCCTCAGGGGAATTGCCCCGGAGTTCCCAGAGCGGTTGTCTGGTCTGCGTGGGCGATAACACAGGGAAATGAAGTGGCAGCTGCAGGGTTTTAGTGAAAGAATCATAGAATCGTTTTGGTTGGAAGAGACTGGCAAGATCAAGTCCAACTGTTAACAATAACCCATGTCCTGAGAACCTCATCTCTCTTCAACCCTCCAGGGATGGTGACTCCAGCACTGCCCTGAGCAGCCTGTTCCAATGCCCCACAGCCCTTTGGGGAAGAAATTGGTCCTAATAAGCAAGGGCAATGGTATAATACACCCTGAGGTAGAGTGGATGAGCTTCTAGTGTATGGCTGGACAATCCTGGTCCCAGCCAGCAAGCCCTGTCCTGCTTAGAAACAGCATCCGTGTCCCTGTGGCATCAATACCTAAACCAAGCAAAACTCCGTGGACTCACTGCTGGGTCAATAGAGCGGGATCTCTCTCCATTTTGTTGAGAAACTCTGGTATTATTGGTGGTAGCTTTGGGAAAAACAACACAACAGGAGAGCTGCCATGATTCTGCACTATGAGGGGAAACTGAACATTGTTGGTGCAGTGTTAGGATCCCTTCAATGCACTAAAAATATTTGACGTGTTTGGGAGATGTGACTGTGTAGTGATGCCTGCATGGGAAATAAGAGTTAAATCTGCTGTCTGATTAGTGACACGGATCCAGGTCACGCTAATGTTGACATCCACCATGGGCTGTAAGGTTGAGGAGTTGAGTTTTTGCCCTTAGAAGCTTAGCTGAGCTGGCTGTGATCCTTGGACCCGGTGTTGGGGCAAGATGGGGATGATTTGGGGACAACCACCCCCTGGGTGCTGAGCTCCTGCTTCTCAGATTCGATTTCACAGCCGTACCAAACAGCTCTAGCTGTTTGGTACGGCTGTGAAATCGAATTTGAGCAGCTTTTGACATTTCATGTGTGTTTTTGAGAAGTGGGGCTGGCAGGTTGACTTGGTTCACCATTGCTTCAGTGGCCAAAATGTGCATTTTCCTGGTGCTGTAGGAACAGCCCAGCCTTCCTTTCATCCTCTTTTCAGAAGAGATTCTTCTGGAAGCAGCATGGTCCCATCTTACAGGTTATTTGCAAGTTTCTTTATAGTGTTTCACTTCCTTGCCTCTTCCTGAGGGAGATCAGAGAAGGAGAACAAGGAACCAGTTTGATGACTGATCTTGTATTATTAATTTGCCTCAACCTTTTATGGGTGAATCCACAGTTCAAGAAGTTCACCAGGGCTTCAGTCAGTCTCTGCCAGTTTAACATGATCAGAAACTGTCCGGAATTTCCATTAAAACAAGTTTCCAGCTATTACAGATTCAAAGGAAACCTCAAGTGGAAGCAGATGTGTACAGGAGCCTGATAAAAGCCTAGAACAATAACTTGGAGAGGTGTGAACCACACTGCTCATCTCTGAGCTATTTAATCACAGCCAGTGATGATGGTTGAAATGTCAGCTTTGCCAGCTGTTTTATTGCTCTTGCTGTAAAGTTTGTCATGAGTGACATCTCACTTTGATACCACAATTGGGAAGAATTTGGGGGAGAGAGTGCCGCTGCTGGTTTCCTCAATGAGCATCAGCCAAGCCTAAAAAACTTAGGCAGAGCTCAGGAGTGTGCTAAAAACTGACTGAGGTAGATCTGAGTTTGAACAGATTTCTGGTTTACCGTGAACATCTGATGTGGCTTATGTGACCAGAGGGTTATGGGCAATGTAGCTCCAAGAGGTGCTGCTCTTCCCCAGTCAGCTCTTCCTTCAAATTACTGTGGAACAGCAGAGATTTTTCCAGTTAAAATGGTATAGATATAAAACCCAGCTGAGACAAGGTACCTCTGTTCAGTAAAGAATGAATGGTTTGGGGATGATCTCTAAATGCAGAGCGGGAGCAGGGAGGGGAAGGGTGTCCTGGAGCCCTGCTTAGACTCCAGCTGCTGGTAGCACGGGCTCCATAGGCTCTTGGATGTTTTTTTTAGCAAAGCTGTGGTGTATGTGGAATGCACTAAATGATCTTTTGAGGTCCCTTCCAATCCCTGACATTCTGTGATTATCTGGTGGAACCAAACCGCTGGGTTCTGCAGAGCCTGATGTCACCACTGTTGAAGCTCTATTCCCACCATGGGCAGCTTATTTACAACCATTCCTCTTGGATAAGTAAAGCCCTACTGCTGGTTATTTCCAAGGCCAGGACCAGAGTCCATACAGAGTCATCCTGCGGTCTGCGTGCAGTTTGTGGACTTTACGAGTAATACGACTAAAATTCAACCTCCCTCTAGTTTTTGGAAAATTGCCTTTATTTTTAGTTGTTTTTCTTATCCAGTGCTGGACAAGCCCTGATGCATCACGTTCCTGCCACCTGAAACGGAGCACTGGCTCTTGGAAATACCGTAATCAGCCGAACTGACGACGCTTATCAATGATCAAAGTATGTTTTGCATGGTGCTTTCCTTTTTTTGATAGTTTAATGTATTTAATTACTGTTTACAGTGACTGGGAAATGGTTCATTAGGTGGATCTTTTGTAGGTGTTAATATAAACAGATTAGGTTTGAGATACAGTTGGCATTTGATCTGAGTGTGTTAAATCCTTCAGTAGCTGTTAGGTGAAGGGCTTGGGTGGCTCCATGTGTTCTTTACCTCTGTGATAACTTGTTCTCAAAAGCTTCAAAGTGCTGCTTTGGCTTGGAGAGCACCTGGTCCTTTTGGGGTGATCCTCAATGCGTGGGGCAAAACTCACGCAGTATTTAATGTTTATCTTTGTTCATTTGAAACTGGGGGGGAGTACCCATGTGCTCTGCGTTGGTCTGGTCTCTAGGCTGCTTTTTGTGTGTTGTAAACCTTCACAATCCTGAATATATTGTTTTATGTGTTGAGCAAAGGGAAAGCGTGTTGGGGTGCCTGTGTAGAAGAGTCACCAAAGGGAGAAGGTCCCAGTCCTACACGTCTGTCTTCAAGCCTTTTCTTTCTAAATACCTGTTACCTTGTGACACTGTTTTCACAGGTCTCGTTGAGTTTTCTACCACTTAGAACATGCAGATGCCTTAATAGGGAGATGGTGCCTGTTACTTCAAATTACTCCAAAATTCCACAAAAAAGAAATATTACCTACTGTGGTAGAAGTGTCTACGAATATGCAGGCATCAATCTTTATTTCAGCAGATGCAGTGGATGTGGCAGGAAGAGTTATTATGTAGCATAGTCCTCCTTTTATTAAAAATAAACTGGGCTGGGTGTTTTCATGGTTTCTTGTGGACGTGCTACAGATGGTTTATGCTGCATCGAGATAAGGAAACTTGGTACTGTAGTGTTTTGAAAACCTGTACAAAATGAACACGGAATAAGTTTAGACTTTGTCAAAACCTTACATGTAGTACAGCTGACATACGTAGCTTCCTGCATTTTTGGAAGTGGTTTGCGGGATAAGTTTCACTGTCAGCTCTGCATGGGGAACTTTATTTTGCACGATTGGCAAAACCCACGTTCCTCTTTCTCTTCAACTGAAGTGAATCCGGAGCAGCTCCGCCGTGATCAATTCCAGACCTTAGATGTGTTATTTGTCCGACGGCACTGCTGTATTTCTGTTCACCTGTCCAAGGCACTATTACAAGATCCAAACAGGAGTGGGTTTTGTAATCGTCACGGCTATGGTTTGGTTTATTCGAGGGCGCTGTTTTACAAAAAAGAAGGAAAACGTCCAATTTTTTTATTGGGCAGTTACTCATGGTAATAATCTGATATTTTGAAGCCTGTTAACAGTGTTAACACCATGTCCAAATGCTAGAAGACCCGTTTTGGTGTGCACAACCAAAAGCTCTGTGCTCGAGCGCTGTGTGTTTGTAAACCCCGATGGTCTGGCCAACACCTCTAAAGCCAGAAATGTTCCAACAACCCAGTGATCATGTTTTACAGTGGTGATATTTTAAAATGGCAAAAGTAACAACAGACTGTATTAGATAATATAACTTGTGCAGACACCCACTTGAAAATACCACGGATACGATGGGTTTATTTGCAGTGTGGAAGATGTAAAGCTGTAATAGTGATGAAAAACAATTCTGCTGAAGAAGAGCGTGAGAATTTGTCTATGCAGCATCGTCTCTTCGGGAAATTTAGGAAGGAAATGTTCTGGTGCCCGGTGCTGTGCCACAGACGCGGTGCCTGGTGTGTGTTCAGTAGCTCTGCCCTAATTCAGGCCGTGAGTGGAACCTTTTCCACCTCTCGTGCCAGGGGCAGATTAATGCACTGGAGCATTTTTCCATTGCAAATCCTCGCTGTAAAGATGGGAAAATGGGCTGCGTAATGACATGGATTATGTTTCTATTATGGATCAGAATGAGTGGGCATTCTGAAGTATTGCAGCTCTTCAGCTTGGTTTTCTTCCCAGGCTTCTCTAGTCCGCCAAAACAAAACAAGATGTATAGATAATGCTGAGAATAATTTAAAGCCACGGAGCTGGTTTGGGGTTCAACAGTGTGGTATAAGTACAAACACCCCTCTGGATAATGGGAACCCTTCTTGCAGCTCTCCTTAAGTGACAGAATTGAATTATAAGAAGTATTTTACTGAGAAGCGCCTGATTTCTACCTGAGGAGCCTGGACCATGCTGATGCTGTGACCAGATCACTGGATGGTCGTTGGGAAGTGTGTGTTATTTGGGGTTTGGTGCTGGTTTTGTGGGGTTTTTTTTGCTACTTGGGTTCATGCATTTGCATTAAAACTTGTGAAGGTCTCATGCTAATTAGCACCAGCTTGTACTAATTATAGCTGGTCTGGAAATTCCTCCCCCAGTTCTCTTGTATAAAGGGACTTGCAGGTGTGTAACTCAGCTTGGCCATTATATTGGTTTTCAGTTGGGTGGCAAATGACCCTCAGAACACTGTGCTGGCAAAGAAAGAGTTAAATTTGAAAACCTTCTCCTGTAACTCTAAATGCTGTTTTTATTTTTTTTTTCACAAATGTAACCTTTTAACATTTATTTTTAGCTTTTACATTAATATATGTAAAAATATTAAAAGCTCTTGTATATTACATTAAAAACTTATGTCAGCTGCCCTGCTTTTTCCTATTTATTAAAACTTTTCAAGCAGTGAAAACATTTTACTTGTTAATGAGGGGAAGAAGGAAAATTAATGACATAGAGCTTGGATCTTCCAAGATGTCTCCTTTTAACCATGCAAAACCAGCTCTTTTCCCACACTATGTAGTTTAATTTCTGTGTTAGGGTTCAGTAAGCAGATGCAAATAGATTTAATGATTTGCATCAGTAGATCACTTCTCAGTTTAATATCCTCTGATATTTTGGTCAAGGACTTTTTCTTTGGAAGGCTAGCGCTGGTTTGTAGGGTGAAAATATTAATAGTGGTGGCATTGTTCGAGTGAAGCAAGGGAAATGTGTAACTTATTCAAAAGCAGCATCTCATGTTGTCTTCTCAATGGGATCACACAGTGGAAAAGTTATCCAGAAAAAGACACTTAAGAATAATTGCTCATCGTATTAAACATTTAGTACAGGTTTCCCTATCAGGTTCTCCTGGAAGCCTTGAGCTTCTGGGTTTTCCTTTTGCTGTGGGTATCTCTGGGTCTGGAGCTGGTCCTAGGAACGTGGTGACTTAAACTCTGTGTTGTGATGGATAACTTGGAGTGCCTGATTTTTGTGGACTTAAATCGCAAGTCCCATTGAGATCTGGGAAGTTTGGCTTCAGTCCATCTCCCACGTAGTTCTTCTAAAATGTTCTGAAAGTTTTAAAGCCTCAAATGTGTGATAAGCAGTAATTGAAGCTAATAGGCAGCAACTGAGCTCCTCCATGCCACTAGCCAGTAAGTGACACGGTGGGAGTTTGCTATGAACTGTGGAAGCCACCTTTTAACAACTGGGGTCTCCAAATGGAATCACAGAATGGTTGGGGTTGGACTTCAGCCTCCCTGCAATCTCATGAACAGGCAGTGTGGTGGGGTCCAAGCTCTCAAGATGCTTCCTGGAGGACATCAAGGACTCTTTGACGCATGGCCCTGGATGGGGGAGCCAAGGGTCTGCTGCTCAGTAATTGGGAAGAACAGTTTTGGGGTGTTGGGTTGGTGGCATCCTTGGCTGGGCTGTGAGACTCTGGGTGCAAAGGAAGATTTAGGAAATATTGCCCAGGCTTGTAGAGATGTCAAGAAAGTGAAACCTCAGCTGGAGCTGGGAGTTAAGAAGGGATGTGAAAGGCAACAAGAAGAGTTTCTGCTGCTGTGCTGGTGGCCAAAGATCAAACAAGGAGAACACGCAGCTCCTGATGACCATGGACCCGGGTAAGGAGCAGCCCAGCCTGGGGAGGGTGGTTTGGGCTGTTTCCTGGGGTCCTTTCTCCCCAGGATCATCCTGGCAGCCTGTGGTTGCATTGAGACACCCTGAAAACAACCATGGATAAGAACGTTTACACAAAGCACTGAATTAGAGCTTTGCTCTTGGAGATACATTGTCCCCAAGCCCTGGTGATATTAACATATGACAGGCCCGTTTTTCAATTATTTTCTTAAAATCTGTAGGAGAAACTCATTTTGATCAATGTGTTTTTGATTTCTATTGAAGTTAAGATGAAATATGAAGCAGTGCAAATGAGATGAGTATCCAGGGCAGTGGATTTGTGGTCCTGATCAGATGCTCACTTCAAAGTTGCTGAAGAAAGTACAAGACTCTAAATGCACAATATGGAAACTTGTCATGGGAGGGTGGTGCTGCATAAACGTGTTTGTACATGTGTTATTTTTTCTAAAGATTCACATCAAGGGGTATTTTTTGGCTGGTGATACCTCATTGTGTGTCATGGGAGGCTGCAGAAGGTGGGAAGGATCACCATCCCATCTCCTGCTGTTTGTGTGGATATCCTGCCTTGTGTCTTCTGTAATAGCCTAGTTTAAACAAATTAATAAGTAAAACTTCTTCCAACAGTGCAGTTACTCTGCTTGCTTTTAAAGAATTTATCTCTGGAAATCTCTGGTATATTCTTGATGAACTTCCTTTGGCTGAACTTAATGTTCTAGGAGGAGGGACCACCTTACTGTGTGTGGATTTTTGTTCTTTCTTATGGTGTCACTTCATTTTGCTTGTTTTGGTGAAATGATAGTTTGGGAATGTTTCTCTTTTGAATCTGTTCCAAATTCACTGTTTCTTTGGGGTAAGCATGGGGTAGAGGACATCAGTTCTTGGTCTGTATTCACTGCTGTCACAGTTCCTTGGACTGTGCTGGGTGGAATGAAATTGCAGAAGAGTCAAAGGCAGCGTGTGTTAAACTCACAGAGATCCTCACAAATGGAGCAAGAAGGAAATGTCCATGTGGTGCTCAATGGAACTGCATCCTCCTTGGATTCCTGAAGACAAGTCCAAATATCTGAGTTTTAATTCATAGTCAGAATTACCTCTTCACCAGGAAAAAATGCCGACTGTTCCATCTATCCTGTGTTAGAATGGTTTCCTTCACCTTATCAGTAGTTGCCTTACTATGTAGTCTTTAACTTTCCCAGATTCCTTAAGATAATCATTAAAGGATGAAATGAGAATAATTCTAAGGATAAATACCCTGTAGATTCTCTTTGCTAGTTCTCAGACATTCTGGTTAAGCAGAAATAAGTTCCTATTGGCCATTGAAGAATTTAAGGCTGTTTACTGCATATAATCCTTCAAGTGATAAATACACGCAATTGCCTCTTTGCTTATTAAAATGGGTGCTTGCTGGTGATAAAAGCATTTTGATTGCTCCTGAACTTCTGAGTATCAGACTGTAGACAGAAAAACATGCAATCCCGGTGATCAGCTAATCAAATGAGTTTTTGAACAGCTATCAATTTCTTAATTTTGATATTGGAGAGATTTACTGTTGTAGTCGGCTAATATGTAAATTGTCATTCATACTAATAGTTTAAGTTGTATTTTATTTTCCTAAGGAACTTCATAATAACCTGAATTTATACACAATGTAAGGACTGTCTGGTGTGAAACACGATTATTGCAGAGGACCTTTCTACTTGTGCGAGTTCAGAGCAAGAAGTAACGAGGTAGAGTTGGAATAACTTTGTACTTTAGATTATCAGTCAATTGTTCTCTTCCCATTTGTTCTTCATGGGTGCGTGTTTTGCCATTCCATGACTGGGTTTGACTTGTCTTCAGGTGATTATTAACATAGTCCCTCTGTGCATCTTGCTTGTGGTGATGTTTTATCAGTGGTACGTGGTCTTTGAAGGCCGGATGAGTTTGTTTAATATGCAGGTGCGTATAGTACTTATTTAAAATATACATCCGCAAGCAGATACTTTGTCGGAGATGCTGGGCAGACACTGCGGAGCTTGGCGCCAGCTTGGCTCTGGTGATAAGGGATGGTATTTGGAACCTATTAATGGAGTTTTAGCTGCAAAAAAGGTGACCAGTTTGTACTCCCAATGGAAAACCTCTGCAGAGCTGGAAAGAAAATGTTGGGAAAGACTAGTTTTTGCCACATTCATTGGACTGCGCTACTGGACAGGTAGACGTTTCTCCTCGCGTGTGCAGAACCAAGTTGGCAGACTGCCTACCGTAAGAAGATGTAGGATTCCACGTGTTGTTCTTACCATGCAGTCTGGGCAACTGGCTTAGTTTTCAAGTTCCAGACACACGTACTGCAAAGGTCCAGGATAGGGGCTGTGATTTAGCTACGGTGACCAAAATACACCTTGGAGAAGACCTCTTGTGGTGGATATAACTGACCTAAACAACCTGAGCTGTAGATGCCTGGATATAAAGGAGAAGGAGAATGGAAGATATTTCCTGCCTTATTTTTTTAAAAAAACTCTTTAGGATCGATGATCTGACTTGGGAGGAGTTCTTGGAAGTTTAAATGTTGTATGAAACTTGGCCATAAATATAAATCAGCTTATATTAAGGCAATTTGAGATGTAATACCTCAATAATTTGGAAGCAGTCATTCTTCACAGCTCGTGAATGTTCTTCACCTCTGATAATAGTTTGTTCTAATTTTAAATGCTGATGTGAACACTTGAAGAATAGAGAAACTGTCTGTGTTTATACCGCTGAAATTCAAAGTCCAGACTGACCCAATGTCTGGGTCACACTGTTCCTGTCCCCCTGACTCCATCTCTTCAAAAGTCTCATTTTCTGTGATTTCTTCTGCTGATGGTGACAGAACCAACTCACCAAGCTCATCAGTGGGGTTTTTCTCGCTGGCTTCTGAAGGCTTTTTGCAGCTGAACATTTTGGGAGGGTTTTTTTCCCGCTCCATCCCTGTCAAACCATGTCCCCGTTTCACTCCTCTCCGCTGTTGGTTGCAGGTTCTCCTGGTCATGGTTGGGATCACCCATCAGCTCCTGCGGGTCAGGAGCTTTCTGTGTGCTGGGTGATATTGCTTGTGGCTCTGAGGTTGTCCAGATGCTCTTCATTTATGCAGATATCCTTTGGGTTTTGAGATTTATGTTTCAGCGAAACAGAGGATATCCTCAGGCTTGCGATGCCGCGTTCTCGCTTCCTGTCTGCTCTGGGAAATAGGTTTTCAAGTTCTTTTTCATAGAACTTACAGCAATAACAAAAACAGGCAACAAAAGAATACAGGAACAACAACAAATTGTGATGGGTTTGATTTCCAGTGCATGCAGGTAATTTGGAAATGAACAAAGAATCTTTTGTCTGAAGTAATGATAAATCACAGTAAAAAGATGCCAAATGGCCCAAAAAACAACCCCGAGGTATAACGGAGCTGGAGGAGAACAAAAAGTAGCTCAGATATACGTTGTTGAGAACACTTTGTGCTTGCTGGTAGTGCTGTGTTCCCAGCTCGGGTGAGCCGGACTCGGAGCTTCCCTGGGATGTGGATCTAGAATCCCGAATTCTTTTACAGGCTGCAAATCTGCAATGGCAGTAGAATTTCTCACTTTGAAAGCAGCGTTACCTAAACACTCACTTTTAGCTATTTTTTAAAATTCTTTACATTTTTTTCTTTAGTCCAGCATGTCAGATCTGAATTTTTATTGTTTGTGTCTGGTTGGGTTTGGCGTTTAGATCACTGAAGGTATTTCTGAATGATATGGCTTTGCTTATTGATATTCATTCCAAAGCCTTGCTGTGCATCTGAATTCTTAGTTTAATTGAAATCTTTAAAACAACTATCAGAATGAGCATATATTTACTAGTATATTAAATAGTAGCATTGCTGAAATAATGAAGTACTACCAGTTGTGACGCTTGTGTGTATTATATTTGTCTCCAGTCACATTGTGACTTTGTGTTCACTCAATACTTGTCTTTCAGGTCTGTCACTCTTATCAAAAATCCATAGTAATTGGGATAATTGATGACCAGGCTGACTCTTAACTCGCACAACTTAACTACAGGGCAGCACTTGCAGAATTGAGAGCTCTGCTTTGCTTTGGACTCCAGAAGACACATCTGTGTATGTTAGTTGGGAAATACCTTTTTATTTATTCACCCAGCACTTGTAAATTGGGAGTCCTGTGAAGTGCTGACTTTCCATCTTGAGAAAACTTTTCAACTTGTAAGGAACTGAATTCTCTTAGGTTGCCCTATAGGAACTGTGTTTTTTCTGCTCGGGACCTGGAGATCTCCATGGGTCTCAGGTTATGGAAGAGTTTTGTTACAACCCGGTTGACCTTATGGAAAATACTGAGCTCTAAGGGGAGGTCGAACTTCGTTCCAATGTCCTCTTTGACAGCAGGGTGACCATGAGCCAGCACTGGGCCCTTGTGGCCAGGAAGGCCAGTGGTACCTGGGGTGGGTTAGAAGGGGGTGGTCAGTAGGTCAGAGAGGTTCTCCTGCCCCTCTGCTCTGCCCTGGGGAGACCACACCTGGAATATTGTGTCCAGTTGTGGCCCCTCAGTTCCAGAAGGACAGGGAACTGCTGGAGAGAGTCCAGTGCAGCCACCAAGATGCTGAAGGGAGTGGAGCATCTCCCGTGTGAGGAAAGGCTGAGGGAGCTGGGGCTCTGGAGCTGGAGAAGAGGAGACTGAGGGGGGACTCATTCATGGGGATCAATATGGAAAGGGGCAGTGTCAGGAGGATGGAGCCAGGCTCTTCTTGGTGCGAACCAATGACAGGACAAGGGGCAATGGGTGCAAACTGGAACATAGGAGGTTCCACTTAAACATGAAAAGAAACTTCTTCATGGTGAGGGTGTCAGAGCCTGGCCCAGGCTGCCCAGGGGGGTTGTGGAGTCTCCTTCTCTGCCGACATTCAAACCCGCCTGGACCCCTTCCTGTGGAACCTCATCTGGGTGTTCCTGCTCCATGGGGGGATTGCACTGGATGAGCTTTCCAGGTCCCTTCCAACCCCTGACATTCTGTGATTCTTCTAGAAAACCTCATTTAGGGTGAAATCCTCCTGGCCCCGTTGATTTGCAAGGGTTGAAACAGTGCAAACGCCATTCTGTCTGCAGGATACATCATTTAGCCATAATGGAGATGCCCTCCCTCCTAATGGGTGTGAATGGACTCCATGCGAATGTGAATGAACATGTAGAGAAAAATTAGGCTGCAGTTTGCTTGTATTATTGCATGTTTTACAACAGAATTGCTGCCAGTTGTGTGATGTCTTACGCCTTAGACATCAGACACAATGCTACCAGACCATGTGTTTTGATCTTCGTGTACCAATAAAAAGTTTTATGTCTTTATCATCTTAAAATATCTTCAAGGATAGAAAACTCTCTGTAGCCTGATAGCTTCTGGGTTTAGCAATGTTAATGTGTAAAACTGTAGAAAAAGAGTTGATGCCGGTGTTTTTAAGAGGCATAAAAATATACATGGGTATGTTAATGAGCATCCTTACTGAAGATTTAATTTTACTCTTCTTTAATGTTGTTCTTCTCCTGTAAGTGAACACATCCCAGCATATTTTTCTGGCTTTTGCTAAAGCATCTTCTCAGTTCCTTTGTGCAGTTACCTCTTATTAATTACCTTTGGACCACAACTCTTGGGGGGGTGTGAGCAGGATTGTTTTCCCTGTATGTTGTGTTCCTGATGCTACAGGAGATCAAAGAACTGTAGAACAGTTTGGGTTGGAGGGACCTTCCCAGCTCCCCCGGTACCACCCCTGCCATGAGCAGGGACATCTTCAGCAGCTCAGGTTGCTCAGAGCCCCGTCCAGCCTGGCCTGGGATGTCTCCAGGGATGGTTCATCCACCACCTCTCTGGCCAACCTGCTCCCAGAAGAAGGTTGAGGTGATGCCCACTGGGAGGCTTTGGATCCTCCTTGCTGGCCTGTATCACTGTGCAGATGGCTGGAGTTGTCCCATTGGACACATTGCCATGCTGCTGGGGACAAGGACAATGCAGAATACCAGGCTGGGCAGGGAGGAGACTGTGAAGGAGCTTATAATGAGGTGCTGATTTTCATGGAGAGAGCAGCAGTGGGATGTTGAAGGAGTAGGTGACAGTGGTGGTCTGTCACAAGCGTGTTGCACAAGCAAGGGCTGATTTTTAACCGTTCATGATGGAGTTGGGAGGGCTGGATGGCAGGTGATGGTAATCCTGGGAGAACACATCTGTGGAGAGCTTGGTGTCCTCTGCAGGGTGGTGGCATGTCATCTCATCGTTGTGCTGGAGGTAGATGCTCATGTGTGACATCTGGGCTTTTGCTCATTCTACTTTAATGCCACGTTACACCACCATTCACTACCTCGAGAGGTCTGGTAACAGTGGGTTGGATGTTAAACACCTCAAAACAATAGATTTTGTTCACCATGGACAACTTCAGGGTAGTGATTTCAGAAATAAGGTTATCATGTCATTGGTCCATTGTTCACCTTGGAGAACTTTGCAAGGGGATGGTTTCAAAAATGGGATTATCATGATTGGTGACTTCTTCAATCACAGGGCTGGAAGATGTGGCTTTTGAGGATGCGGAGGGGTGTGTGGATGTGGCTATGCGCAGCTTAATGTCGAGCATCACCTGCATCGGCTTGGAAGTTTCAAACAGTGCAGCAGGATAAAAGATCCCCTCTGTGTACAGTAGGCATTAACTATTTCACAAGGATATCTGAACTTTGAAAGTCTTTCTCCATATGTACGGCTTTGTACTTGAAAGAGGGTTGAATATTGACCTAATTTGTCTTTTAAAAGGACACAGAGTTTTACTAGAATACTTATGCTATTGAACTAGACAAATGCAGATACTATTCCTTTGGTAGTCGGTGCAGAAGGTTGATGTGCTCTAAGATTTACTGTGCATCACCTTAGCCATCATTCCCATAAGTATTAATTTTAACTCCACTAATAAGAAACTGAACAAAAGTGGAATTATGAGTTCAGTAGTATTCTATGAAAGGTCAGTTGTTAAAAAGGCAGAGTCTGACATTCTGTGAAAAAGGTGCCTTCATTAATCATCCTGATAGGGCAGCGTAGGAGATTCTTGACCAATGCCCGCCCAGCGAAATGCTTGGGAACGGGCGCTCAGGTCTTTGCAGAAAAACAAGAATTAGCCAAATGAGTGTGGAATGACCGATTTTTAGTACTGTAACATCTCTGTTTTTCTTTCCTCATTCCAAGTATAGAAAAACGAACGGGTACTTTTTTATGAAATGTACTGTCATTAATTTAAAAGTTTGTTAATTTTATAGAAGCATATATTGTTATGGGAATAATATTTTAAGCCGCAGTTTATAAGAATATAAATGCATTAATACCAAACCCAATATTTCTGTAATTTATAAAGTATTTATGACCTCTTAGAAGTACTCCCTTATTATATTGTTTAAATGCGCAGCTTTGTTTCACAATAATTCATCTCTGTAAATCTTGAATGATTGTTTCTGTACGAACCGAACAGTTTTAATTGCAGTGCATGATGTTTTCCCGTGCAAAATTATTATATTGAGTTGTTTGTGTTTTTTTTTCCATGTCCACCATAGTGATGGCAATTTTAAAGTTAATACAAATTATATAAATTATTAAATACGGGCCTAGTGGAACATTAATCAGTAGAACATCTTTATTGTGACCATTCCTGACAGATGATGTTCACCATGATGCCCATTAATGCACCGTGTTGTGGGAGCCGATGTCCATTACAGAATCCCCTTTGTTACTGGTGTCAGGTCTAATTCAGGGCAGCAAATCTCAGTCCAGGTTGAATTCGCTTTTGATGTTGGGTGGCAAAGTACAATTCTGGAAGCGTGGGGGTCTCACCTGTTTAATTCTTTCAAAGTTATTAGTCTGTGTAGCAGATATTGTAAAATGCAAAGTCTGCAATAGTCTTTTTTCCCCCCTTAATGTCATAATTTTGCATAATAGCTGTTTGTGCTACATTGACTAGGTCCATGGATTGCTTAACATAAGTGATTACATTTTCCTACGATTATGAACTCCCTCCATTAGAAATCCTGTACAAAAACTTGTAAATGATTTGTTGTTTAAGCTTTCTACTTCATTAGCTACAGTGTACACTTTACAAGAGTCATTGTCTAAGAGTTAGTAATATTTGTAATGAGCTGTATAATGTGGGCCCTTTTACTAAATTTAAAAACAGATGGTATCTGTTAACAACAGTTTATCATGCAAATTGAACCCTAGCAAAGATTTCTCTCAGTGGTTACGTTGCTGTAGGCCAAATCATGGTGTCTGGGTTTTTTGATGTAATAGCAAAAGGCAATAATTGTTGTTTTAGACAGTTGTGACAGATGTGAACGAATCACGGGCAGGGCTCCCCGAGAAGTAAAAATTCAAGCCTTTTTCTCTATTGGAAAATTCACGTTGTCTTTCATGGCTTTACACACACTTTGATATTTAGTTTCCGAATTTGCCATTTTTGCACATCATTGCAGATTTTAGATACGTGATTGTGATATTTTTTTCCTCATTTAAGTTATGAAGCGGCTGTGAATGGGAATTTCCCTTTTGCGAGGACTCACATATTGATCTGAACAAGTGAAAAGATCAGAAGATGTAATACACACATTTTTCTTGCAACTTTGAAAAAGAAAGGAAAATTGGATCATATTAAATCAGCAGTCTTGAAATTATACTATCAAAAGAGTCCTCTCATGCAGTGTATTGTGGCTAATCCTGCATGGGGGAAGACTGAAATAGTCTTTGTAATACCAGTTTTTTGCCTCAGACTGTACGAAATTTATATATATATGTATATGTGTGTGTATAATTTGAGGCATTCTGAGTGCTGTGGCTTCTGCTCTTAGGATACAGGTTCAGTCTTGTATTCCAGCGTGCTGGAGTTAACAGCTGTTATAGTGCTGGTTTGTTAATCCCGACCTAACCTGGGCTTGGTACTGACACTGACTCCATCCCCTTCAGCCGTGGGCTCTGATCTGCTGGTACAGTCAAGTCCTGGTCTATCACTGAGCTTTCTAGATGCATAAATCAGTGATAACACCAACTTACACTTGAGTTCATCTTTTCTTTTATAGCAGAATGTCATGGAATACCTACCCAGTTTTCCTTTACCAAGCAGCAGGTTGGGCATTTGTCATTAAATAGCATAAAAATCTTTCTACGAGTAAGTTCTTTACACACAATTCTCAATATGAAAGATATTTTTGTTGAAAACTGCTGATAGGCATGCAGTAAAATTAACACCTGTTGAAGCACAGCGGTTTAATAAGCTGTGTAGGCGGCAGTGTCCTGTTTTGAGCTGCGCAGCCTGATCTGTGCTATTTTAAATCTCACAGTACTCGTGGTTCTTTTAAATTCATTTATCTTAGCGTTGTAGCTCTGAACTCTCAAATGTTGAGAGCCTAATGATAAGACTTATTTCCCATCATCCCCCAATAAACCTCCTTTGTTTCCAGTCTGTTCTGCTACCACTGTAACCAGGTTAAAAGTCATTTTCCACCCTAACACTGTTTTTACTCCAGAAATAGCGGATCATGGTGTCTGATTGCCCTGGTCTGGTAGTTGATGGGCAAACCAGAGAGCAGATGTGTCACGGTTCCAGATGTGTGTGTAGCCAGGAGGGGCATGTGGATCTGTGGACCTGACCAAAAGACTATAGACTCAGACTAACTCCCCTGCATTAAGGTTTAACCATACTGTGCCTGATGTAAGGAATTTCTACTAGTGTTGGTCAATCCTACCCTTTAATAAGGACTTGGACTACTCTTTAGTTCTAGAAGAAAGGAACTGATCTCTTGATGTGATTCTGTGCAACTTGGCTGGGGGGCTGAGGCAAGTCCCTCCAGGTGGAGCCACGTGTGACTTGGTGGCTTAGGGACAGCTCCCAAAAAAGGCTTTTCAAGGCTCTTTTCAAAGACCTTTCAAGGTCCTTTCCAATGCAAACTATTCTATGATTCTCTGAACAAACAAAAGAAGCTCAGTAGCCGTTGTTTCCCGTGATGGAGTGGGTGGGCAGTCAGGTCACCTCTGGACTTGAGTTTTTCTGCTGTGACGCCTGACAAGGCCAGGTGCAAATCCAGTGAGCTGATGGCCAAGGGACCAGTCCTCATGCATGGTGATGTTGTCCACTGGGTCCGATGAGCGTTAGGTCAGCTCTTACTTTGGGGAGGATTTAAAACTACACCCCCTTCTGCTAGGACCTTGGTTTAGATTAACCCAAGGCTAAGAGAAGCTAGAGCTCACCACTAAATTATGGTTGTTCAGTGGCTTATAGGATAATTCATGGACCAAATTAGTTTTCTGAAGAAGTGTCAGATTCTGCATAAGTGGTGGAAAGTCCTGAACTTGACCATTTCAGATGGTTTCCCAGGTCTGGTGATGGTGATGAGACTGGAGCTCAAGTGTGATGGGAGAACAGGAGCTGAGGGACCTGGGGGGTTCAGCTGGAGAACAGGAGCTGAGGGGAGACCTTCTGATCTCTGAACTGCCTGAAAGGAGCTTGGAGCCATGGGGGTCGGGCTCTGCTCCCCAGGAACAAGCGCCAGGAGCAGAGGAAACGGCCTCAAGTTGCACCAGGGGAGGTTGAGGTTGGATGTGGGAACAATTTCTTCCCCAAAGGGCTGTGGGGCATTGAACAGGCTGCCCAGGGCAGTGCTGGAGTCACCAGCCCTGGAGGGCTGAACAGACAGACATGAGGTTCTCAGGACATGAGGCAGTGCTGGATTTAGGTTATGGTTGGACTTGATCATCTTAAGGGTCTCTTCCAACCAAAATGATTCTATGTTTCTCTTTGTTCTTACTGATCTTCTTAAGACTGTTCACCTTGTTCTGTCTCATCCACCCCCAGCTGTGATTTGTCCAACTTTAGCGTTTTGTGGTGGTTCTCAGCCCTGCCTGCTTGGCTTGTGTCATGTCCCCTTCTTCTCCTGCTGCCACTGTGGAAGAAGATGGGCTGAGGTGGAGGCTGATGACTTATTCCAATCATCTGTGAATCCGAAGGGTTTAGACTCTGGTAGGATGGATGGTCCTTCTGAAATAGTGATAGTGCAATGGAATCGTTGATTCTGGATGTGGCATGAACAACTATGGCAGCCCCTGCTTCTCCATGCTGTCGTTTTGGAAGGCGTTTTGCATTTCATTGTGTTTCCCTTGCCCCATTTGCTGGAACAAATACAAAGGTCCATGTTGCGATGGGTTCCTCCTGTGCACCCCAAAACTGGATGAGCATCCCCTGTACAAAATGGGGAGAGAGGACCGAGCTCCCTGATGTAAAGGCAGGAAACCAAGCAACCCTATTCAGTGAATAAAAATGGGAAATACATTGAAGTCTAGATACAGTATCTTTGTAGTAATAAAAGCAGTAGTACAGATTTACTGGTGAAGGAGTTTTAACTGTAATACTGTGGAATAGTGGGTTATTTTGTGTTCAAGAGCTACATTTATCACAAAAATGATGATATACAAATCACTTCCATATCACAAAATGTTCTTGGTCAAAATTGGCTTGAGGCAAGTGATATCTTCGAGTAAACAGTATATGAAGACCATATCTTAAAATGATAGATCACCTAATTTTGTTCTGACAGAGGTTTTTGCCGCAACAAACATCTGTCACTGAAATACCAATTCAGAGATATGGAAGCCAAATTGTGGAGGTTTTCTAGTATTTGTCACTCCTAACTTAAGAACGCTACTGTTAGTTCTATAGATATTTGAAGATAGTAGGCAGCTTGTGGTTTAAACACCCTAAAATATGTATTTAAGTATTTTAAGAGATGTAAGATGTAAGGATATTTAAATGCAGATTAGCAACTTCTGGAGTGCAGTACAGTAAATGCAAAGCTGATGCTGCATAGAAATTATATGAACTTAAAACATAGCTGCTGTTGCACAGTAGAGTTGGAAAATATGCGATGAACTGAATATCCTGTTATTAACTCTATGTTTAGGGCAATTGGTGTAAAATGATGTGTAGGTTATAAATTGAGCCAGAGCTGCCATTTTGGTGTTTTCAATGTGGGGTTGGCAGGGTAAAACCAGCCCGCTGGGCACGGGCCATTCGCTGCTGCTGGGATTTGGTGGGTTTGGTTCTGTTAGGACCGGTATTTAGGGCTGAGCTCGTTAGGACCTACAGGAGAGAAAGGGATCTCTTGCTGCAGAGGGCGTGGGTACTGAACACCCTTTGAACTCCATATTCCAACCCCGTTCTGAAAGCTGAATTAAAAAAAATGAGCATAAAAAAATTGGCATTTTGTCTTGAGCATTTAGAGATGTGCTTAAAGTTTATTCGGTTGATAGATGCTCGTGGTATTAATGCAATAAAAATATAAATATCCATTAAAATAAATATATTATATATCTGTCTTTTACTGTAAGTAGGTGTGTCTAGCTAGCACCTAACTAAATAGAAAAGATGCAAATGCACTACTGAAATGAGCTTTTAATTCCAGTTTCTGTCGACTTGTGGTAGGAAACTAAAATTTGGCTGCAAACTGCCAACATTCTGTGATATTTCGCAAACAGGATGAAATGGCAAATACCAGGTCCACGGAGGAGAGAAGCATTACCAGTCGTGTTAGAAATCTCTCCAAGATTGTTATTACACATCACATATTTTAGCCTAATTACTTTCAACACCATTGATGTTTCTTTAACTCTCTGTTAACAAGAATGTCCCTACAAGCGCAATCATCCCATTTAAATACATTATGGCCTTGGCACAGGGAAAACTCCACTATAAAATTTCAAATGCGTTACTCTTACTAATGTTATTATTTTCTATTCCTTTTAAATGGTGCTGTGATCAAATCTGAAACCCGAAAGATGTGTAAGAGCTTATTTGGCTCCTCAAACATAAAATATATGTTATTTAATTTCCTCTGGCCAGTCATAATATGGGAATGCAAGCTCAGTTTGAGCTGGGCAAACTATATACAGTAAACAAGTTGAGTTTTCTTACCTGTGTTATCAGTCCTCGTAATTACTTAATGCTTTTTGCTGCGTTATTTTACATGCACGCTTTAAAAATATTGCGCCCTTGTTTTTGGGGACATATTAGTCTGAAATCACGTTGGCACAATAGTGACCACGCTGTATTGAAGCTGCTGTGAAAATCGCTGCTGGTGACTAAGAAGTTTGGGGAGGTTCTGACTATTAAGAGTCAGAACATTGTGTGCAGAAGAAGAATATCAAAGATCATGTATAGCACACTTAGAGCTCAGTTTACATAGTATAGGAGTTGAAAGTGTGGTATCACGTTGGCACAATAGTGACCACGCTGTGTTCAAGCTGCTGTGAAAATTGCTGCTGGTGACTAAGAAGTTTAATAGTCTGAACCTCCCCAAGTGTCAGAAAATTGTGTGCAGAAGAATATCAAAGATCATCTATAGCACACTTAGAGCTCAGTTTACATAGTATAGGAGTTGGAAGTGTGGTATATTACCCTTGAAGTGTATTATTATTTTTTGGTAGCAAATATAACCAGAAATTAGCAAACAATGACTTTTATTTATTTTTTTCCCATAGCTTTCTGATGAGCCCCTTAAACTTAATCAACATTACCGAGCGCTTTAATTTCAGATAGTCGCTCAGGACTTGATTAATTTAGAGCAAAAGTTGACGAACTATTTCTCCTGCTTCCCTACGCAATGGCAAGGAGAATAGTTTGGTACCATTTCCCGAGGCGCGGATTGAAATGCGGGTGAGTTTCGGTGGGGCCACTGGCGTTCTCCTGGGTGGGAAGCGCCGGCCGGTGTCAGCAGAGCCATTGCTGGTGAGGAATTGGTGGTCCCGGGAGCGGCAGCTGCGGGAAAAGGGACGAACGGGTTAAAGAATTCATAAAAAATGAAGGATCCTAATATTAAAGTGGGGGGAAAATGTGGGTGAATGACATATTTTTTACACACCTCAACTGTCAACATTTCTAATCAAATCATCCAGCCTTCTTGCTTCTTAAATGATACAAGCAATATTTCCTGTAATAAACACCCCTAAGTCTAATGAGAGGCCCTAAGGCAACTTCAAATGTATGAATTCATTATAATTGAACAACATAATCTGCAGGGCAAAGATGCCTGCTACCCAGTCTTTTAACTTCGCACGGCTTGGGTGTTCTATGAAAAATGTTATACATTTTGTTTACAATGTATTGCTGCTATTTGAAGTATTGTATGTTCCTGTAGTACATAAGATGGGGACGCATAATGGAGGAAAAATCAAGGAGGCAATCTTTCATTTTGTTCTGGTATGAAAAATTCAAAAGACTGAAAACTCACCCAGAGAAATTTTGCAAGCGTATTATTTTCCGATGTTTCGATCAATTTGTCTGTCAACCATGCTGAGAGGTGGAAGGGGCCAGCAAAAGCAATTTAGCTTGTGAGGTCCAAAATAGAAATGTTTTAGGAAACCTTGTCACATGTTATTTTTTTATATTAGAACTGCTGTGTTTTTTATTTGCTGGTCATATTATGAAGAGAAATTGGTATCAATCATCTAAATCACCTATGAATATCTGATATAACCATTACTTTTGTGCATATAAATAAGGAAGAAAAAATATTTAAATGAAGCTTTTAAAGCATAGCAAAACCTTTGGGTAGACAACACGCTCCCGACTTGGGTTTTCCCATTTAAAAAATATCCCGTGCATTTTAATTGATTGTACCCAAGTGACATCACACCGAATCATCTCGCATACGAACATATTGACCTCGCTCTGCCTTTAATTAAGCTGTGATTGCTTTATGGTAAGTTTGCCGTGGATTGATAGGTGTGCAGCCCGTGTCTGAATGTGCTGCGTGCGCTGGTGGCTGTGCAGGAGGGGATTAATTCTCTCATTTGGGGGGTGCTGTTTGTTTATATGATAAATACAGCTATTGTCACGAGTGGACTCTTGGCGATGTGGCCGCAAACTGCAGGTTTAGCAGCAAAGAGCGAATTTGGTTCAGTTTCTTGTCCGCTGCGCTTCAGTGGTGCTGGAGCGTGGCCCTTGCACAAATGGATGTAGAACGTTTGTTTAGTACACTTGGTGAAACCTTAATTTGGATGAAGCAGAACGATGTGCAAAATCTGTAATAATTCCATATTAAGCAGTTTATAAATCCACAGTAAACATTTTATCATTAACCCATGGTGTAATTGAAAAATTTGAGAGCTGTTACCTATACTAAGTGGTTTGTGATTTATGTATATATATACATATATCTGAATAGATGTGGGGGTGATAGGGTGACTAGAGTGGGGTGAAGGAAGGTGATTTTTGTCAATATTGTACGAGACGTGTGAACAAGTGAAATATAACATAAAATGTTGACATTGGAAGTAGAACAGCAAGTGCAACTTTACCAGTTGTGGAAGCGCGATGGACTCCTGTTCATCCAGACTCAGCAGTGTCAAGAATGATGCAGATTATTAGGGAAAATACGATTCTTTTAGAGAAAGGCTGGAGAACTGCTGCTCATCAGAGGAAGCAACAGAAGATCAGGGTGCAACATGATGTATAATAATTATAATTTTGTGAAGTACCACTATGAAAGTAATGACCAAAATTATGGTGTAGAAGAGCGTACTGAGAGTCAGCAAGTGGCTGGGGAACAGAGACCTGGAGAAGGGGAAGGAAAGGAAATGGGGAATAAGGAAAACACCAAATGGAGGTAAGGAACGGTGTGATCAGTAAAGCAGAGGCTGCTATGAGCTGTGGTCAGAGGACCCTGAAGGGCCACATCGCTAAACACAGCGAGGAAACTCTGTTTTTCTGAAATAGTCTCTCCTTGCTGCTGTTTAAATAAAGGACTTGACAGCATAGACGTCTTCTGGAGTTCTATCAGATATTGGAGGAATGTGATTTTTCTTAGTTTTTTGGTGTTCTGAGTAACAAGCGGGCAGGCAGGATTGTCTGAACCACGAGCATCCCTTAGAGGAGACACTCACCATCCCATTTTAAATGGAAGATACAGGGGAAAATCATCAGGTTTGCTCCTGTTTCAAATGCCAGGAGCAGCCCTGGCCTTTGGGAAGACAGGACATGTCCTGGTTAACGCCTCGGCTTTTTCACTTCTCTTGTATCTCAGATCATCTCGTCAGCTGCTGGTTGCTCATGGCCCTTAGGTTCTCCAGCTCCGTAGCCTTCTGATATTTATATCCTATGTCATTTGGTTGCTACCTCTGAAGGGATCCTTAATGGGGAAGATTGCTGAGATATCACCTGGTTATTAATCCCAACCTCTGGTCGGAGGCTTGTGCTGTTAGGGAGGGAGAAGAGACTTGGTTTTCCCAAGAGTGAAGATCTGTGCAGTTTGCTCCTCAAAGCTCTGCTGGGGCTCAGCACATCTGGGCCTTGACCACAGACACCCCCTGTGCCATTTCATGCCATCATCCCTCACTCCTTCATATTAACTTACCGAAATAATGCTGCTTGTTAATTGCAGATTACGCACTTTGAAAGACATAAAATGTTTAATTACCACTTCTCCCTCCTGTTTGTGAATGTTACATACTCTGTATACCATCACGCGATGCTGGTATGTTTATTTTTTCCTTAAATAGGGTCTCATAGCTTTAATAATCATTGCTCTGCAAATTCTAGAAAGTGGAATTTTATGGGAGAAGTCAGAAGGAAATGAGTCGCTCCAGATCCAGGTCCCACGCAAGTGGTGGAAAAAGATGTGCTGTGTTAGCCAAATATGATGATCTTTGGGTTTAGAAATATTAAATTCCAGATGATTTGTTAGGAAGGTCTGTCTAGTTATTTGTAGTTTGTCATGAATAGGGATTTATTGCTGTTCTGATAAATTTATACGCTTCAAAATAGATGTACTGTGTTTTCCCTATTCCCAACACACAGATCTGAGTGTTGCAATGGGGAACAGAAATTTTAGTGCTTTTAATATTCTTTGTATTGTGCTTTAGAACCATTTTGCTTTTTAGTTGAACATTCCTCTAACAAATCAATACATTTTTCTGTAGAACTTGGGTTTGCTTTCCTTTGCTTTGCTTTCTCAACGTTTTTCCTCCTGGTGTTAGAAATCTCAACATCATAGAATTTTGGAAATGGCGTATGGATTCTAAATTTTCTGATAATGTAAGCATCATCTAAAATACCTTCAGCCTTTCCCTACTTGTACATTAAAGCTACTGATGCGTCCTGAGAAAGCCCTTCACTTGATTCCTGTTGTAACGTGGTCAAGCTGGTCTTTCGTAACTTTGCTCATGAAGGAAAACCAATGTGGGAAGCACTTGGATGGGGTTTGGCCTTGTGGGAAAACGTTTGCTTTCAACAAAACCAACCAACCAACCAAAACCCAACCTGTAACCTAAAAAAATTAAGTGGCTTTACCAAGTTTTTAGGGTTTGCTTTGTAGCACCTAAATACTTATGTAGGTGGATATTCAATCAGTGAATGTTCTCTCTCTATGTATGTCTTGTATAACTACACAAATGCTTTCAGAACTGCATAGTTAATTACAAAAAATATTTGATGAGCATTGGCCTAGGTGGGAGAATGGATGTTTGGATGGAAACGTGAAGCTAACAGTTATCTAGAACTGAGAGCAGGGATTGGGTCATCACCTTTAGAGGGTGAAATGGAACGTGTGCCAGGCTGATTTCAGAAGTGGGGCAGAAATTAATTGGAGTAGCTCGAATTTCTGAGTCTTTATGTTGAGGATGGAGCTGTTGAGCACTCAATGGTTTGTCCTTAGCAATACAACGTGCAAGAAACTGTGCTAAGTTTGGTTCCTGCTGTAGCATGAGCTCTTTGACTTTTGTCGAGGCCGTCCTTTCCTTTCTCATGGAGTTTCATGGATGTAGGTGCAAAAATGTTGAATGCTTCACAATTTATAATTGGGGAAATAATAAAAATGTGCTTTTCTGTCTCCACCATCTGGCGGGAAGGATGAATTTTTCTACCTGTGGTGCGTGGAGAGCTCGCTGGAGCTCAAATTTCCCTTTTCTGTGCATGATATCCTATTTTTTTTTTTTAGATTTTGTTTTGTTTTTACAAAATATTGGTTTATTGAGAGATGTGTTACCCTCAATTGACATATTGACATTTCCAGGAACTGTGGTTATTGTTTTGAGAAATACAATCCTACACTGACAGATTCCTATCATTATTTGGAACCGTTGCTGAGGGTTAGTGAGACAAGTCTCATAAATAATGAAAGTGAATCATATTGGGGAGAACAGCGGCGAGGAACGGCCGAGCGTGCAGTGCTGACACCGGGTAATTTTTGCTCCGCCGTGACATCACGCGGTGTTAATGTCACGCGTTGCGGTGGGGACGTTGACTTAGGGTATTGGAACACCCTGTTACCCGCTGGTAATTAACTCCTGCCACTAACCACCCATTGGAGTAATTAGCAGCGCAGGGGGTAACCAGCCCCTTGGTGTTTTGGGGGAACGGTGGCCACAATGCAAGAAACGCCAAGAAATAGGCTTGAACGTGGAATATTTTTTACATGGCTTCCAGTAACCTAATTTTTTCCTCCGTAGTTTCACAGACTTTATTATTTGACAGCTGTGCAAGGAGTTTCACACTGGACTGCATCTGATTTGCAGTTTTACAGGGAGCAATTGGCAGGGAAGGTAAAAGGAGAAACAAGGCGGGTTCTGGAGCGGTTGCGTAAGGCAGAGGCTCATCAGCCAAGCCTGGCTTGACCTGGATTTGAGACACGTTCTCAAGTTAGTGGAGAGCTCTAATTAACCTCCTGTTAAAATAAATAATTTCATTTACTCCCAGCTAACAAATTTCTGCCTGCTGTTATTTCTGGAAGCAGGTAAGTTTAATATCAAATGCCCTTTGCATGCCAGCAATGCGTTTCCATTATTATTTCACCTTATTCCTGCAACGATGATGCCCCTGTATGTGCTGTGAAAATGCCAGACTTGAAGAGAGGCTAACATACATTGCCATAATTATTTTAATGAGAGAGAATGGAGAAGACACTTCTCTGCCATCTGTCAACAGAAAGCAGTCATATTGCATGCTAGACTTTATTCACTTATAAATTGTTCTTCAGTACTGAATACTGAATTCTCTATTACTTCTTCTAGGTCAACAGCATTTATAATCTTCCCTGGTTTCTCTGTGAAGTCTACAAATTATTATTCCAAAGGCGCTCATTAATTTTGCGCTCTCGCATACCTAAAATTGAAACTTCCCGTGCGTTATTTGCTGCCTCGTGTGTTCGCCGTCCCCGCAACGCTGCATGCACAGAAACGGGTACCAGCAGCACCCGTGCCGCTTTTGAACCTGAAAATCCCCTAATCAATACATGCTCTGGAAAATGTCAAGAATACTTTGATTTTATTCAATTTCCTTCTCACGAGGCTTTTATATTTAAGAAAGAAAAAGCTGTATAACGCAGTTTGCCGGCAGGTGGTTGGAAAACCTGAGGGAAAGGAGGATTGGCAGTTTTTTCCATACCATTATTCTCTTGACTATTTTTCCTGTTACTTTAATGACAAGGAATTTGTTTCTTACCAAATTACTCAAAGTCGGCAGTTTTATCCACCCCTGTGCTAGATACCTTGATGATGCCGTCACCTTCCCAATGTAAGATCCCATCATATTGTTTTTAAAATGTAATCTATAAATAGCTAGAATTGATACTATAGGCTAATATTGTATGGCTGTGCCTATGGCTATGCTTTATGATGGTCTTCATTTAAATTATTCTTCAACATTTGCCTCTCGATAATCCACTCCATTTAGTGCATGGAAGTGGCACCGGATTGTGCCCACGCTTTATACATCAGGGCATTGAGTGGCGGAGCTGTTATATAGGAAAACATCACAACCATCCCTTAATGTTTTTGGAAGCGCTATTTTGTATAATTTTTTCTGAGTGTTCCTGCTATTCCTCTTTAGAATGAGACTGTGATGATTGAAGTGAACTTGATTTGTGGTTGGAGACTTTGATATTGATACATCTCAAGATACTCACCCAGCAGAAGAACAGTTGATACTCATCTGAAACCTCCGGTTACTGGGTACACAATTAAAAAAATAACATATAAGTTTTACTGGTTTGGGTTTTTAGTAAGTCCAGAAAATACTCTGGCTGGAATGCGATAGAATTAAAACTTTAAAACATATATGTGCATTACTCTTACTAATGTTATTATTTTCTATTCCTTTTAAATGGTGCTGCGATCAAATCTGGAGCCTAAAAGATGTGTAAGAGCTTATTTGGCTCCTCAAACATAAGATATATGTTGTTTAATTTCCTCTGGCCAGTCATAATATGGGAATGCAAGCTCAGTTTGAGCTGGGCAACCTATATACAGTAAACAAGTTGAGTTTTCTTACCTGTGTTATATATGGAAAAAAATACTCAGTTTCAATCTGCTTGATTTTAAATTTACCTTATTCAACCACAGCTCAAAACGAAACTAAAGGATAATTTTATCGTCATATAAACCCGAATTAGGATGAGCTCCTTTGAGCGGTCCTGTTGTTTTTTCAGGTGGGCAGTTTAAAAACCAGGGAATAGTGACGCCGCTTATTATTTTATTTTATCTCTCTGATTTTGAAATGTGAATCTTTTTGTGTCTTTCCCTGCTCAGCCACCACAAATCAGACTCTCCATAGACTGTGCGATATTAATCTCCATGGGGTGGACACCTCTATGCAGGTGCTATCGCTCTCCCCCTCCTCTGGTTAATTCGGGTTTTAATCTCACTTCCTGTGATTTATTTACTTGCCGTGTGTGATGTGTCTGGCTTCTTGCCCTCGCTCTGCTCTCCCTCCTGTACGCACTGGATGTGTTCTTGCGGTTTCCTTGTTGTCTTCACCTCTTGCTTTTGTTCCTTGGGACGCGCTTGTTGGATGTCGTGTTCTCCGGTGATGGATTTCCTGCCGTTTGCTTACCCTTGTTTAACTTTCCGTTGTATTATTACACAAATTGCTCTTGGTGTTTGCTTTGGGCAAAACGTATGAGTCAAAATAACGGTGCTTGCGATACAGGAAGTTACGAGCTCCAGCGTGGTGATGTTGTTGAACTCCACCATTGCATCATCTTCACGGTGCACCCTCTTTGGGTCCTCCCCTCCCATGGTGGCTTTTGGGGACCTTTGTTCGCTGTGAAAATAGATTTTGGATGGAGGAAAGGGAAAAAGGAAACTGAAGGCAACTCCGTGGGCTTCGTCACTGGTTGGCAAAATTTGTAGCGTTTTTGGCAGGGTATGGAGAGGCCGTAGCATAATCATCTGTCCTGGAGTTCGTCATAGCCCATTTTTAAAGTGTTTGGCAATGACAGAGTCTGCAGGGACACCAGGTCAAGGAGAGCATGTGCAACCTCTCACATCACAGCTTAATACAAGGGAATTCCAAACTCAACTGTTCAATGTGACTTCACCGAGGCTGAAGAGCTTGGTGTGTCTTATACACAGAGTAACATGCAAAAACACAGCTGCTGAAGGTTAATTCACTTAAATATTAACTTTGAAGATGGAATACAATCATGCAAATTCTCCAGCAAAGCAAAAGCTGCAAAACACAAATATATACAGTTTTGTCAGCAAGTACCCCATCTCTTTGGTTCTGTTGCCTTGAAGCGGGACGTGTAATGTTCACCCGAGCAAAGGTGGTTTGGGGTGTGAACCTACAAATCTCAAAACTGCTTGTGGAGTTCACCCAAATACATGCAGAAAAAATCCCTTAGAAAAAGTAAAATCCTTGGCTGTGTAGGGGTGGCCTGTTAGGAAAACTGAATGGCCATAGCTCAGCATCTCCAACATGCAGGGACAATGCAATTGCTGCGAACAGCAGCAGCTTTTAGTGACTTCCCAGTTGTCGAGCGAAATACTCATTTTGCTGCAAAAGTACTGAAATGCCTCATTTCTAGATGGAGCGTGCTGGTAGACGAGGCCTCCCAGTAACTCTTCCAACCTCCTTCTGAATTGTGCCTTGAGTAACTTAGATGAGCTCAGCTGTCTTAAAAAGACATAACCAGATAGCAGCATCTCTCTGTTCACAGAACTTTGGTGAAGTTTCTAAATGTGTGTCTGTTATTTCGTATTTACCTTAAGCTAAATACTGTTTTATTTTGTTGTCTGTACTGCTGTTTGATTGAGTTTTTCTTTAGGGCCTGGGAAACATGGTACCGCTGATTTGAGGGATGTCAGTTAAACACTGGTTACCGAATAATTGTGTATATATTTAAATTTTTTTTTAATAATTTGAATCTAGGCCAATATTTGAGATCGTTTTTCAGTGTTGTCAGTGATCTGCCCTGGTTCACTGGGTTGGGGAAACCATGCGACTTTTGCTTCTCTAACCCATGCAAACACCTCAGCTGTTCTGGTCTTAGATAAATTCTTCAGCACTTCCTTGCAGAGGAAATAAGATCCCTGTTTATCATCCAGTCAGATGCCTGTGTCATTATTCAAGCTGCACGTCTGAGCTCAAAGATAATATCACGTTTCCAGCAATACGGATGATCCAATATGGTTTTCCTAAAGTAGAGGCAAAGTTTGTTTATTTGTAGGGCAGAAAAGGGAGGAGATAGCAAACTTCAGGTTAATTAGATTATTTAAAGTTGACATTGGGGCTCTTGGTTAGAGCAGAGTCCAAGTTCGGTTGGGTTGAGGGTTGAGATGGAAATCTGGCTGTGTCCGTCTCTGCTGCCAGCCTGTCCGTCTGTCTGTCTTTGTGGCCTTCGTTACCTCATGGGAGACAAATCTAGAGCAAAGCCATGCAATAGATTCCCTTTTCCTGTGTAGTTTAATATTTTAGCTAATACAGGTGGGTGCTCTGATTGTTTTTCAGTAGTATTTGGGTCTCTTTTCCTGCCCCGTGCTCCACTCACATGAAGTTTGGTATTTAGCAATGTTTTTCCTCACGTTCGTTGAAGGGTTTTAGAGTGTAACACCCAACTGTTAAAATTATCGCATCTTTTCCTTCAACACCTTGTCAAATAAAATGTCTCATCACCATGCAAATAGAAATGGTTCTGTTGCCGGGCAGGCAGGACGTTACCGTGCGGTTTACAGGTTCGTGAAGCGCAGACGTGGCGTTGGAGCAAACGGAACTTCCCTGGGAGCAGCGGCCGGTTGGGGCTGAGCGAGGGGAAATGTCAGGATGAGGCCACAAATTTGAACTGAATTCACATTGCAGCACAGTAGTGAGTGCATCTACAAACAAGATGCAGTTGTCAACCGCTCATGTGTCATAATGTTTGATGGAGGATGGATGACCATGAGCCAGCACTGGGCCCTTATGGCCAGGAAGGCCAATGGTACCTGGGGTGGGTTAGAAGGGGGTGGTCAGTAGGTCAGAGAGGTTCTCCTGCCCCTCTGCTCTGCCCTGGGGAGACCACACCTGGAATCTTGTGTCCAGTTGTGGCCCCTCAGTTCCAGAAGGACAGGGAACTGCTGGAGAGAGTCCAGCGCAGCCACCAAGATGCTGAAGGGAGTGGAGCATCTCCCGTGTGAGGAAAGGCTGAGGGAGCTGGGGCTCTGGAGCTGGAGAAGAGGAGACTGAGGGGGGACTCATTCCTGGGGATCAATATGGAAAGGGGCAGTGTCAGGAGGATGGAGCCAGGCTCTTCTGGGTGACAACCAGTGACAGGACAAGGGGCAATGGGTGCAAACTGGAACACAGGAGGTTCCACTTAAATATGAGAAGAAACTTCTTCATGGTAAGGGTGTCAGAGCCTGGCCCAGGCTGCCCAGGGAGGTTGTGGAGTCTCCTTCTCTGCAGACATTCAAACCCGCCTGGACACCTTCCTGTGGAACCTCAGCTGGGTGTTCCTGCTCCATGGGGGGATTGCACTGGATGAGGTTTCCAGGTCCCTTCCAACCCCTGACACTCTGGGATTCTGTGATGTAGAGATAGGAATCACATTTTATTTTGTTGGAGGCACCAACTTTATCTTGCACCGGGGGCTCTTACTCAGGTGAGCAGACAACATGCGCAACTGTTGATCTGAGGGTTGTATATGGATATTCATCTACTAAAAACATTTTGTGCATTCTGCACGAGTATTTGTTTAAAATTTGAGCCTTAGGATCATCAGCCCTGTTCCTGTTTAGAGCTCAGTTGCAGTTAAGGAAAACATTGGTTTGCCTTTCACCAGACCAGTCACTCGGTGCCAGTGACCCGGGCCATCTGCTCCCCCCAAGTGAGTGTGTAAGTCAGATCCTGTCTGTAATACCTAATTTGGAGCCATTCATTAGTGATGAGTGGGTGGTAGTTTGTTTCGGAACTATAGGCGCTTCTTTGGACAAAAGTTGGAATGCTTTCCAAAACCTCAACCACCTTTTTTTAATTGCTGTTTATCCTTTTAAGGAAAAATCATTTTGCATGCAAACAATTAGCAGTTGTTCTTCTACTGGTGTGTCTAGTCTTTAATGTCAATATTTTGCTCTGTCTTTGCTGTTCAAAACACTAGAAATGAGTAATTCATCCAAAATAAATATGTGATTTTGAAGCAGATGACTGTGAGGAGGTGCTGGAGAGAAGCCAGTGGCTTCTCCTCTTGTATTTCCCAGAATTAATTTCCTCAGAAGTGCAAAAGGCTACAATACAAAATTAATTTCAGCCCGCACTAAGTGTTTGTGTTTGCCATTCGTGTTCCATTCTTTTAGAAATGCTCACCCCATCTCTTCTGTAATTGTTTCCATCTCTTTCCAATGGCAGAAAAACAAAACGGAGAAGTCCTACAACTTAACAAATGCCATCTTCCAAGGCTTGATGCTGTTTGTCCTTCCTTTGGAGGGTGGAAATTCTCTTTTCAGATGACTCATTGAAAACTTTTGCTCCTTTTTGTGAGTTTTCTTGGAAACCAACCCTTCTTTTCCAAAGCGTCTCCCCTATATCCTGTTCTCACTCCCTAGGGGGATTTATCTAATTACAATGCACCTCGGGGTTGATTTTTAAAAGGGGGAGATGGAATTTCAGGTATTTCAAGCCCCATGCACAAGGTCAATTTTATGTATATCGAAGACAACACCCAGTGAAATGAACAAAAATATGCCATAGAGGGGGGAATTTAGATACTCTAAAAACTAACAAAATCACTCTCAACCTTTTCTCCGGTTCTGCTGAATCAAGATTTTTGTTTTATGTCCCACTTCTATAAACTCAAGTGTTATTTTAAATGATTTTCAGAGTGTCTTCAGCTGCTGGTGTAGGTTGAGCTGTATAATTCAGCTTCAGCCCTGATAAGACCTCTCTGCTAAGCTCCAGTAAAATAGCAGATATTATTGGGAAAGGATTGGCTAATGGATAGGATTTCTCCAACTGGAAATATGTGACAAAAGAGGCATCTTTTTGTATTTTCTGAGAGTCGTCTTTGTAGCAAAGTCACAGTTTGAAGTTCTGGGTTTGATAACTGTAGATATTAATATGGGTTAGAAAGTCAGAAATCGCCTTGAGAGCCTCGTCCTCTCGAATCCCCAGTGCCCGAATATTTTTCTGGGAAGCAGAATTGCCTTTTTCATGAGAAGAGTCAGTGTCACCAACTCTGGATGAGCGCTGTCGGTCGTCTCACGAGACCATTGCCTGCAGTTTAAATTCCTGCCTCCCAACTGCGGCTGGTTCCCTCTTCACCTCTCAAATTGAATGAAATAAGCAGCTTTCTGTCTCAACATTTCAACATCCTCCAGTGCTCCCAGTCCCTCTTTGTCAGACACACTTGGGTATTTATGGGTTTTCTTCGTTTTTATTGACTAAAAATAACTAGAGGCGTTGTCCTGCAGTCTGAGGGTGTGCTCGGTGTGGATTTCTGCTGTCCTGGATTGAGGAACCACCGAGGAACCTTCCACCCTCCAGAATGCACAACCACAGCAGAGACCTCGGCAGCTTTCCATAATACTCACTGCACACCAAATTTACCGATGGCTGGGTTTTAAATGGATTCCTAGACCTACCACCTTCAGTAAAGTATCTGATCATTTAACCCTGTCCATATTTACGTTTGTTTTACTCCAGAGCTGCATGCTTGGTGGTTACTTCGCTTGTGCAATCTCTGCAATTTGCTGTTGAGTTTCTTTTGCTGCGTGAGATTTGTCTCCTCCAGCGAGTGAGGTGATTTTAGGCAGATAACCGGAACACAGAAGTAGCTGATACCAAACAAACCATTTTGTTTTCCAAGTCAAATGGCCGCATCCTTGAAGACGCAGCTGAGTCCCCAATAGCGCTGGGATGTCGCATCTTCTCTGAGCGAGGTATTAAATTAAAGCTTGACTTTCCCAAGAGAGGAAAACTCTCCTACCCCTTGACTCTTTAAGCCACGTCTGTTGAGCACTAATAGCCCTAAAGTCTTGGCCAGAGCTGTTTGGGTGGCAGAGATTACGCAAATCTACAAATCAGATTCCTTTGATACAAAATCCAGTGGTATTAATGTCTTCCTGTAATTAGACTTTATTTTTGTTAGAACAGGTACTCTAGTAATAATGAGGAGATGCAGAAACTCCCCTTTAAATGGTCAGAGTATTTCTTTCCAGAAGTGTATCCTTAATTTTCCCCCTTGAGTGGAAGAGCTGGTATGTGGAGAGGATTTCCACGTTCAGGGTTTACCAGGGCATGAGCTATGGAGATTTTTATATATATATATATATTTTTAAGAAATTGCTGCTGGGGGTAGGGCTGTCCCAGCTGTGCGTGAAGAGGCAGTTCCAGTTGCTCAGGTGTTGGCTGCTGGGGCAAATCATAGTTATTATTATTATAATATCACAAGAAATGCCGCTTGCCCTGCGAGCAGCTTGGTGTAAATTCTGCATTTGGTCTCACAATCACTTGTGCTGATCAGAAATATCAGGTTAGTGTTGTTGAACACACACCCGAAAAAATCACTTCGAGCTTCCCACGTTTCTCAGCCAGATAAATATTGGAAGAAAATGTGACTTTGGGATCTGATGGCAACAGAGTGTAAACAATTTTTTCCTGCTATTTATCGTGGGAGGAATGCGGAGGGTTTGGCTCCAGCAGGAAACGCAGTTTCAAGAGTGGGAAATAGGGTTTTCTTTCCAATTTTGCGACGGCCGCTTGCAGATGCGGACCTGGAGAGCTCCACATCCCGTGCTGCTGTAACCCAAATCACAAATAGAGCAGAATATCTGATTTAAACCCACTTGCTTCATTGCTTTTTGAGTTGTCCGTACGTGCAGTGTGTGCAGGCAGCTGAGGCGGATTTTCATAATTGTGCACCTCTGAAAAATGAAATCTAAGTGTAAACCCTGCTACACTTGTAACTATAATAGTGTGAAAAACACTGTTCTGAGGAGACAAAAATGTGTGTTGGTGCATTTTGGACTATTCCCATCTGAGCTGCACGGGCAGCGTCGCTGTGAACAGAGAGGCCAAGGACCCTGCTCCACAGGCTGCGCCAGCACCATGCTTGTTATTCACAGCAAAAATTACTGTCAAAAAAAACCAACCACCAAACCCCACTTTGTAACGCTGTAATAAACCCAACAGACTGAGAGTCTCTTCCTTGGTGTGCTAGATGGAGGCTGTATATGAAATAAAACACCCAGGATGCTTTGGGTTGCTGTGGTTTGAGAAAGGCTGAGATTTAAATCCCACAGTTCCTATGTGAAGGTGTCTTTAGATGTATATTTTTTCGCACTATGGGGGATTTATTTCTCCTCCCCACTCGCTGTCGGGTAATTTAGTGCATTTTGAGTTTAGGGGCTGGAGATGAGGTTTGCACGGGCACCCTGATAAAGCAATTGCTGCATTTTCTAGGTTAGTTAATTTTATTAGCAACGTACATATTCCAGTGTCAAGTAAGAAAGCGAATTTCCTAAATGAAAAGGGCACAAAGTTTTCCTGTCTCCATAGGAAAGGTACCAAAATGTGGGTTTTGAAGAGTTAAATGGGTTCGGTGTCGCTAATTACGTTGAGTAATCCAACCCTAAAAGCTTTAGCTGCTGCAAGAGTTGAAAATAGTGTTAAATTTGACTGTGGTTGTTCTGAGGAGGAAATTGATCTCTTTTTAGGCTATGCAAAACAGATTGACCCGTAGGTCAGGTTTATCGTATGGATTCAGATACATTAATACGGTTTGCCCTCATGTAGAGACTCTGGTTGAGGTGTTTGTAGAGGTTTGATTTTTAGCGATTTTCAAACCCAGCTGTTCCTGGGGGCAATAATGGAGGTGGTGAGACCAAAAAGGCCTAAAACAGCCTAAAACTTATGGATCTTCATAATTTACGGAGAGGATTTGTTCAGTGGGGGTCTCATCGGCTTTCCTGCCATCAGCATTTCCAAGGGACGTCTTCCCTACCCAGGAACCGCGAACGGGGGCAGAAAACGTACCGGGGGTGGCAAAGAACCACTTTAAAATACTTCAGAATTGTCTTAATTGTCTCGTATCCCTCAGGTGGGCTCCCCAAAGCAGTCTCTATAGATTCTATGTGCTCGTCATCCCCCTTGAGGTTGTATTTATTTACCCTTGCTGTTCCCACATGCGGCGTAGTGGATGTGTCTTTATGACTATCATATGGAAGTATTTTGAATGCATAATAATTGTGAATAAATTCACACCATGTAAGCAACTCTTCCCAAGGTAAACTCACTTTAATGTGGGTTAGGGAGCGCTATTTCCTCATTTCTGGGTGTGAATAAGCTTATCTTTACATGGCAATTTTCAAGATCCATTACCATGGATTATTTTGGCTTCCTTTTGCCCTAATCCCACTGACATAAGAGGTGAGCCCATATCACCCAGAATATTCATAGGGCGATAATACAATTCTACCTGCCATTGAATGTGGGAATTTAAAGAAACAAACACTGATTTCCTACATTTGTTGGTAGGGGACGAGCATTCCCCTTTAAATGTCAGAGTTGTTCTGATTATAGAAAGTATACAGGAGCCTCAAAAATAAGGAATATGATAGTATTGTTCAGATTAATTACTAAATCTGATGTTATTGGTAACTAAGGTTAGTCTCTTCTACCACACTGTGCATAAAGCCAAATATCATAGATAAAGCAAAGACAGACTGGTGGTCTGGTCTAACTAAAGACAGATAATACATAAAGGCTGGTGCAATTTTTGGATGCAAATGGGTTGTATGGAAATCTCTAATTTTGCTATGATAGTCTAAGAGGTGCAGTGGAATCCTGTGCTGAAGTAGGGAGGTATCAGTTGAGGAAATCTGACAAAAAATAGATCCTGCATAGGAGTCCACATAGCGTCTTGGAAAAGTGGGTGTCCTGCCTGACAGGTCTGGTTGTACTGGGAGATTTTATAAATGTTTTACATTTTTAATACATTCTGATTGTCTCAAGTGAAATCTCAGAGAATTTCCTCGCTGGCACTCTTCATTCTCCTCCTGTTAACTACCAAATAAGAGTTTGTCATAGATTTGCTTTTCTACGTTGTGAGAATTCATAAGAATCCAAATCAGGGTAACAGGTGCCGCTTAGGTCAAGTGTGTCCCCATCAGTGGGACAAAGCAGAGTGTGGGACGTCCAAGTCTAGGGCATAAGGAGGGTTTAACTCCACAGTTTGGGGACAAACGCAGCAAAATGTTTGCGACAAGCTGATGTTTTTATGACATGGGGAAAAGGGGAAAGAAGCCCTTGGGTTTTCATTGCGCTGTTGAGTCATGATGCAAAGCTGTAAGATGGACTAAGCGTGAGGGACTGGGGAAGCGATCAACCACAATCCTCAAGAAGAAATGGGAAAATGTGCAAAACGAGAGCAAACGGGGTTTAGTGATCTTAGATGGGCAGCAGAGTTCTTACAGGAGGGACGTTCAGGACACAACTGCTAAGATCCATCACTAATTAAACAAGAGAGCAGTTTCAGCATGGGGAAAAGAAGGAAGATTGGTGAAATCTGTGTGGCTACGTGGAGCTGGACTTTCAAAGACCTAAAACACAAGAAAGGAAAGAGAACGGGCAGCTCGGTTCAAGAGTACAAAGGGAATAGCACCAGTGTATGGGCACAAAATAAGGAAGGAAGGCGCAAAATCAGGTGGAACCAGCAAGAGATGTACAGAAATCGATTGATAAGTACATTAATAATAAGAGGAAGACCAAGTAAAGTGTTTGGTCTGCTACTTGAGGGAAGCAGGGAGCTATTAGCAAATGAGACTGAAGTGTTCAATGACTTTTTGCATTTGTTTTCAATTAAAAAAAAAAAAATCAAAAGTGAGCAGATGTTTAGCACAATTAATACCAGCAGAAAATGGATAAGATCTCAGCCTAGGAGATCTACTGTTAGAGTCTTGCCTGTTTTAAAAGGCCTGATGGTTTTAATCTGAGGATACTTAAGGGACTGGCTCAAGCTCTCGTAGTCACAGACACATTTGGAAACGCATGGAGCTGCACAAGCTCTGGGATCACACGGGGAGGAGCTCTGAGCTCCTACCAGGAGCAGGGGCGCCTCAAGTAAAGGATAAAATGAACCTGGGAAATTACATGACTGGGTTTTCCTTTGTTGTGTTCTAAGGTTTTCATTGCAAGCCCTTGGTAACAAGGAAGGATGTGCCAGCCGCTGTGGATCTGGTTAATCATGGTTGTATCAACTTACATTTTGCTTTTTACATAAGTGAGAGGAGGAGGATGTTCTGATTTTTAGGAAGTCATTGGGCATCCTCAGATGGTGTTTTTGCTGCCGTTTAGAAAAATATTACTAGCTTGAGCTCGCACTGTTCCTAAATTTGCCGGTGGCATCAGGGTGGGAGGGGATGGCGGTGTCATACAAGATAGAGTCACTGTTAAAATAATTCCCACACATTGACAAAACAGTCCTAAATAAAGGCTGAAAACTGTCAAATATTCGGTAAAGGTCTTTCTACAGACTGATCCGGCAGCAAATCCAAGGCAGACAACTTGCGTTTCAATGGGAAGCGACATGCGGGTGCTCAACGCAAGTTGGCTCCTTGGGTGGGTGGAAAGCCAAGAGTTGTTTGTTTGAGGTGCCTGAAGAGCACAGAAAGGCTGAAATTGGAGTGGGAGAGCTCCCGACCGGGAACCACAAAACCTCTGCTGATTTTCTGGACCAAACTGTCCTAAATAGGTTGGCGAGGGTTGTGGGGAAAAGCCGAACAAGATGCATTTCATTCTGCATTGATACAACTACTTTGCTAAAACACTTTCCAGAGCCTTATTTGTCTGTACTTCTGTAGTTCCCGCGTTTACTTAATTGGTTGGATTAGTATCGTCTACAGGTTAGTTGGATTTGATTTGTTTTTTTGTCGTTGAGATAATACTTATTTGAACCAAAAATATGACTTATTAGTAGGTTGGAATTATATTTTGCACCTAATTCCCTAGCTGTTAAACTTGCTGCAAGGGAGCGCAAAAGTTTTAAGATGTATTGAGGGGAGGAAATAAAAAATCAAGGAGACAGCATAAGAGAACTTGTTTCATTAGATTATAGTGGTAGCGATTACTTAACGCATCAAAATTATGAAATGTGGCTTGTCGTGTAGATAATGTATCTTAAAGTATCTGGCGTTTAGGTTCGTGTGGGGTTCTACTTAAAATTAGAAATGCATATTTTATGGTAGATTACCATGTACATCACTGTGTAACTGGTGTACGTGCTGGATTTGCTATGCACAAGTACCTGTAGTATATAACGCTGCCATAAAGCAAAGTGCACAGGAATTGTGTTCCATGTAGAATAACTGAGCCTGCCGTAAATAAATATGTTGCCTTTCTTTATCATTGCTATTAAAAAACATGTGACTTCTGTATTGTCACAGGCCAAATTTGATACTGAAAGCTTTAATAGCCTTAGCTGTGTCTTCTATTTGTCTGAAGTTGACCATCCAGCCCAATAATAGGTTATATTTACCACCACAGCGTGGTGGACACATGTGAAGTCTTGAGTTGGCCCGAAGTTTTAAGAGACGCTGCAATGCAATTCTGCTAACCCGCTCTTAAGAAAAGGTTTAATCAAAGTTCTAAATCCAAAATAATTAATTGGGAAAAATATTAGAAATAAGCGGCAAATAGTTGTAACAGTGATTGTAATTGTGATGAGGGGAGGTAGTGGGAATGTCTTCACATATGCATGAGATGATCTAATATTGGTCAGCATCATGATGCGTGGGGAACCACTGAGAAATATTCAGTGAAGAGCGATAAACAGCTCATCTGCTTCTCCAGGTGGGTTTTCTGTGTGTCCTGGGCTGGAAACCTCTGGTCTTGGGGCTGGAAATGCAAAAGGCACCTGTACCTGGAGCAGATGTGGGTTGGGCTGGAGTGAGGTGGATGCTTAAGCCTCCTCTTCTGCTCGTCGAACCCATCTGAAACCCATCCATTACTGCAATTAGGTGATGTTCTTTAGGAATGAAATGAAGTAAATTAGGTGAACATCTGCATTGCTTCTCCCAAACCTGCTCCCTCCGCAGTCACAGCTTTGTGGGGAGAATTAAAATACCAAGAACGTTAGATCCAAAGATAAAAACATTGATATCTGTAGGTATCTGTCTGGATCCTGTTGAGCTGAAGAGATGGGTGTGTTAACCCCTTCTTTGGTCTAGTGTAATGATGCCTGATTTAGAAATGAATTACTTACACCTTTATATCTTTCTGTTGATTTTCACCTTGTTCCAGGCTTGAGGGTTTTTGTTTCCTATAGTGGAACTTGGTCTGCTCCACCTCAGCTGTAATGTTTAATCCAAGGGGAAAATCTGTGGTGTTTGTGTCTAAAATAAGAGAGATTCTCTTTGTATCACCCAAGAGTCCTTAGGTGAGCTGGTGTACCCTGTGCTGGGTGGAGAACCCCCTTCTGTAGCATAGTCCTCATTTGGTACCACATCCAACCCTGCCTCATCTACACACTTAATCAACAGAGATTAAATTATATTCCGTAAAAGCATAAAAAATGCGGGACAGAAAATGGAATCATCTCTATCCTTCCAGTCTTGGGTTCATCTCTTCACGTGTCCAACGGGAATTTTCAATAATTACGGCAGCCAGCACCCCCTGTATGTGCCCAGGTCATTCCACACAGTGCAAACTGGCCTTTGGGGACGTTCTGGTGGCATTTGGCCGTGTGGCTGAGGTTACAACCCAAAGCGCCCTGCAGAGACCTCTGTCCTTTTGTCAAAGCCTCTCTCCAAAGTCTCCACATTTACTCAAGAAAGCTCTTTTCCACAAAACTGTTGGCTACGGGGGTTTTGGTGCTGCTTATTAGATTTTATTAAATATTAAATTATTAATTTTTATTTTCATTAATTTTATTAAATAACGAAACCATGGGTTCCCCTTTCCCCTGGATGCTTCCCTGGGCTGTTCCTGTGGGTTGCAGATGGAACAGACCATTGCCCTTGAACTGGTTCCAGTTGCGGGACACCCTCCCTGTTCCACTTCTGAGCTGCTGCCTTGGTCGTGTCGCTCACAGTAAATATAACCAGGTATTTATTGTGGGAATTGGGGCCACTCGTGCTCTTCTGTAAGTCGGTGCCTTTCTTGCTTTTCCCACCAAAACAAGATCCAGTGCTGTTGGCACTTTGTGTTCTGAAGGACCAGTTTGCTGCCTGTGGAGATCCTGAGGAAACCTCGTCGTTTATCCAGCGCGATATTCTT